>NC_056725.1:866221979-866491979 GCF_019279795.1 Protopterus annectens | reverse complement strand
ATGCCACAACACTGAGGGAGTCGCAGGAATGTCTAACAAGTACTGGCTGTGCAGGACCAGTGTTGGCAATTGTCTAGACTCTGCATAAGTGTGGCCCATGGGTTAGGGTAGTCAGGTGGGGCAGTTGTACCACAAAAAACATCAGCCAGGCCTCTCTACGTGTAGTGTATGCATAACAGCAAAGGTCCCTAAAAGGCATGCGTTGCGATGTGCACTGGTGTACCAAGACCACATTGGAAAACTACAGACAGTATCAATTAAGACACATGTGCTGCACAACCAACACCTCACCCCACCTCAAGCCCATCATCCTCATCTGTACCTTGCCGGTGCCAGTGTACACCTGTATGTTTTCCATTCATTAGCAGGGACTAGGCTAGCACACATGGTGTTCAGTGTTTGGGACACTGCAAAATGACACACATGTGTAGGCCATAGTTGTCAAGCATCTGCAAAAAGGCTGAAGGTGGGAAGGGGGTGTCATCATGACACAACAGTGCACTGAAGCAGAGATCCAAAGGATGCTATGAATGGCTGTATCTGCACACAGTCAAGGTCAGGAACTGTGGCAGACATAACCCTAACTCCACAGTAATAATGATGGCACTCTGTGACCTCCAAGGGATGTGCACAAGTTGACTTTGCAATTATGCAGAGTTTGGGGACATTTCTAGGGCAGACTGACCAAATGCTGGCAAATGCAGATGGCTCATGCTAGTATACCCCTGCCAGGAATAGTGACTGCTGTAGTACATATAACACTAGGTGCAACAAACCATCATGATAATGGCATGCACTCATATGCACCCACAAACTGTATGCATCTCAATCAGCATGTGCACAACTAACACATTTGGTTGACACTGCATTTGATTGCACAGGTCATATGCCACATATCAGGTTCATGTAATGTTATTTTTATGCAGTATTGTGGTCCCATGGAATATCAAGGAAGAGGGCGCCATATCAATAAGGGTGTGTACACTCCCCATAGCCATGGTTAGGTTTGAATGTTGGCAGGGTAATTGTATGTTATTGGGCATACATGCACCGCTGATGATGAAATCTGTAAATCAGACATCAGGCATTCACAAATGACATCTGTCCACATATCATCCCAGGTATGTGAGGGACAAACACATAGGGGCTGTGAGCAGCAGAGCAAACATAACCGACACACATATACACATTCAGCAATGGTGTGTACACCTGTGAGTTATAGTGCACAGTACATGCCAGGGTACTGAACAGGTGCACAGCAATAATGTGTACATGGGTGCAGTGTGTTCCAGGGGAAGGGGCACCACATACTAACACAACCCATGCATCACATAGATGTATAATGTTGCTAGCAGGGATTGACTATAGCTGCACTGCATGCTGTTGAGTGCCATATGTCATGCATGTTGACAGATGGGTAATGGGAGGTCTGTGTGTAATATCTTTGTGCAATCACACCTGTAGGTGTGTGTGTGTGTGTGTGTGTCTGGGGGTTTATTTGTCTGTAACTACAACCTAGTGGAGTGGAGAGTGGTTGATGTATGTAGGATGCGTGTGTTCCTGTGTGTGTGTGTGTGTGTGTGTGTGTGTGTGTGTGTGTGTGTGTGTGTGTGTGTGTGTGTGTCCATGTATGCACATGTGTGAGTGTGGGTTGTTCCTACCTCTCAACTTCTCTTTGAAGTTGTGCAGTACATGGACATGGACAGAAACATGACACACCAGGAATACTTTTCCGACATGTAATCTCAGGACAGCTGATAGTATAATAATATCTCTAGCATGAAACATACATTGGGAGGGAAAACTAGACACCAGGGATACTGTTTTAATTGCAATCAGCAGAAAGGTGAAGGAATACCCACGTATGCAGCACTACAGATGCATTGGGGAATTATTAGACAACGCCAGAGAGTGTTTCCAAATATTACTGTAGTCCACATAAAAAGTTAATAGAGCAACAGATCTTGCATCTACTGAACAATAGTTACGTATGACACTCCAGTGTGTGACATTACTGAGTGACTGCAGTAGCCCATAACATATGGGGACATGCTCAAGATGTCTGGACAAACCCAGGGTGAACACTGGATGACATCAGGGAGTCTTTGAAAAAACGACTCTAATCAAGTCAAAGAAGTAATGGAATAATAGGTCATGTTTTGTGATCACTTTTCTAGGCAATTAGAAGAATGATACATTAATGATTGGTATTATTGACTGCATTTATTCAAGACTGATGCAGGATGGGGAACTTAAAAAAAGAAACTAGGGATAGTCTGTAAACTCAGGGAAAGGTAAGTAGTATGGTGGAATGTCAGGGTGTGTGTGTGTGTGTGTGTGTGTGTGTGTGTGTGTGTGTGTGTGTGTGTGTGTGTGTGTGTGTGTGTGTGTTTGTGTGTGTGTACTGTTAAGCAGTGACATACAGGTCTTAAAGTGAATTTCTTGTTTTCCTCTCACAGGTGGTGAGGTGAGTCAGGGTCCCTCCTGCAGGCAATCTGATGTTGGTGTCCATACAGACACTGAAAATGATGATAGGTGTGTTGAGGCACAGGTGGGGTTGTCAGGGGCTGAAGCTGCACCATTGTTTGACATCCCGCTGTTATCCACCCCTTCCCAGCACACAGTCATAATGCCTATACATACCCCATCACCAGTGGCCATAGCAGAGGGGCAATTGGTGGCATAGGACAGGACAGTGTGGTATCTACGGCATGTGTGTCTGGACACAGCAGCCATAGCCAGATGTCTGACGGGGTACCACATAGGCAGATGCAGAGGGGTGCTCGTTGGAGGGCTGCTGGTCATCGTGCCCCTAGCAGAAGTGCCACATCTGGCATATTTCAGGCTGCCTTGGAGATGCAGGCACGTATGAAATGGTACACCAGACAGGTTCTGAGGCTGCAGAAGGCTACTCATTCAGCTGTTACTGACAACATCCATGATCTTGCAGGTGCCCTCCATTATTTTTCAGAGGTCATGGATAGACGGTTGGGTGAGATGGCGGGAATCCTCAACCATGGAATATCTGTGCTCGAACATGTGGTGGAAGTGGTGCGACAGCCATGTGGGCATAGACCAGCAACACCAACAGCTGGAGGTCGAAGTGGTCATGCAAGAACACCGAGCCGCTCCCGTAGTGGCAGTACCAGCCCCAGCACTGCATGGGGAGGTGCTGTCCACACCACACCACACCAGAGCAGGCCATGTGCACGTGGCCCTGGCCAGTCCCATGAGGGTCCCAGATCCAGCGGACATATGTCATCATCAAGGGAGAGTAGCATATCATGGCTTGTACCTGGTGGTGCCCATGGAGGCCCTGTCAGGCACAGTTCTCGTGTCCATGGCCGGAGATGGTGAACTGCACACCCTGCCAGGTATGGTCTGCAGCTGTCCAACAAACATCTGTATAGGGCAGCCATATGGTAGAACTGTGTGCATGCATACTCACACACAATACACAGCTAGGGCAACCCCAAACCTACACACACCGCATCACCACAGCCATATCAATAATTACACTCCCTCACTCACACACATGGTGTAAAAATGTATGGCTCAGCATAGGTCTCTGGCAAACCAACAACACACCCTGTGCATATGATGATACCTGTGCCACATCCCTGTTATCCATAACATCGATGCAGGGACAGGTCAGTATGGTTCTGATGCATACGGTGACTGGACTACGGTGTACCAATGTAATGCTGTGTAGCATGTTGTCAGCAGTAACGTTTAATGCTTACATGTCAGGAAGTGTAGCTGTCCAGCCATGATGCATTATAGCTGTTATTAATACTGAGTTATTGTGGTCTCCATAATGTATTCCGTTTGTGTTGTAGGTGTCCATGTGTCAGCAGGAAGATGGTCTGCTGCTGTATCCTACAAGGGGTATGGCACTCTGGTGACACCTTGGCTGTGCCATACCCTGAGTACAGATGAACACATGTCACAGGCCTGTATAACAGTTACTGCATGTGCCACATGGCTCATAGGTCTGCGGGTGATGTATACAGGTGAGTGCATGGTAGCTGCTGTCAGCAGCCCTCCTACCGTGGACAATGGTAAGTGTACTGGGTGGTACACACCACATGTTTGTGTATAACACACACAGAGGCTTTGGTGTTGATGCAATACACAGAGAATACTGTACACATATACTTTTGTATGTACTTTTGATGTATGTACTTTTGCAAGTACCCATTTTAGCCAATGTAATTCCACCAAGACAGAATAGGCATAACTTCACATTGGGAAATAATCAGTCTGCTAGTTTAATGTCATTGATGATGGTGCTGACAGGGTATATGTCCCCTTCCCCAATGTAGTGCAATCCTCAACCCAGTAAACATAGGTGTGCTGGTGTGGGTGACACAGCCCTACCCTTTGGAGAGTGAAAAGTGCTGTAGAACTGCAGATAGTGGGATAGACAACTACTTAACCTGTTAACATGAACTCTACAGTATTACGGCCAGCTAAGCAGTGGGATACACTCAATAGTAACTGCAATGATGGTGACTGTGTCCATAAGAGCCAGACCCAGCTATATATACCAACCCCTGCATTGTTGCACACCTATACAGTGGGTAAGGGGGCATTTACACATCTACCACTAGTTGTGATGGAATGTATTTCCACAGGATGATACCTTTGAAATGTTAGCGTATGCCAGGCATTTCCTGGACAGATGACCTCCTGGGACATGTATAGTCTGCAAACAGAAGTAGATTCCTTCACATACACACATTTTACTTGGCAGCACTGGGACTAGAACCCCCTACCTAGGTATGTAGTGCTACTGATGTGTGTGGTTTTAATTGCACACACTAAGGTGTAGGATGAGGTGAGTTCCAGGTTACATGTTATGTGAAGAACATCCCCAGGTCTGCACAGTATGGTAATGGGGGGATGTACTGGTTGTTTAAAGACAATACATAATGTGGCATACTGTCATATACACATTGACAAACACTTAACAGGCAGACACACATCTGAGAGACCTGGGCTTATCAGTGCTAACTAACTTGTCAGTGTGTCCATTGTTTTACAGATAAGTTGCACACAGCACATGCATAACTGGGCTGGATAGTGTTATCAGTTACCTGTATGATTGATGGTGACAGTAGTCCCCATACAGTGGAACATGGGACATGTACTGGGAGTACCATGGTGTAAAGACAGTATACCCAGCACCCACAACCCACAGTGGATATTGTACACACTGAAACCCATGATAAAACTCTGACATATCCGTCATCACACATTGATCAGGACTGCAATACAACCCCTTGCTATCCCAAGAGTGTGCTACTACAGCGATATGCATCTAATGCACATGCCACAGGCATAGTAGGGTGATGCATTGTCATGGCTCTCCTACAGTCAGCAACATCACTACCCTAATACTGTGTGGCAAGGTGTATTGTATTAGGGGAATGTGGCCTCAGAATTCTGTACCCTACAAATATACACACATACTCAGTGCATATCCCATGCCTATCAACGCATTTGTACAACAGTGTTGTGCTGGTACTGCAAGCCCCAGGTAGCCCTTAGGGAGAAGAGTGTAACAAGGTACATGTAATGTCCAGTACAGAAGTAGCTACATCTAACTATGTCAATGGGGGGTGCAGTGGGTGTGAAGGGCCTCGGGGTACTCTCAACTACAGGTCTACAAACAGACACCAATATTCTCAGTAATGCACATATACACATTTGTCAGCACTTGGGTCCATCAGTGCAGGTGTTCATAGGTGTGTACCAGGCTATTGTCCATGGGGAGGGGGAAGTGTAGGGGATATGTGTACAGGGGTATCATGCCACCTGCCATGTGCCAGCAGACCATCTATCAACAGATACCACAGGGGTGATCCTCAGGATGAGAGTTACATGCATCAGCCAATCATCTGGTTGCCTCTTGCACAGGGCAAGTGAGGTGCTCTAGTTGACATGTATGCAACATGTATTACATAACATGATCAGTGTCTGTCTTGGAGACCCGTACCCAAGCATGTTCTGTTGACTGTGGTAGTGTAGTTGAGGTATCCATGGCATGTGGTGCATACAGGGTGTGGATTCCTAGCTGTAGCATTCATAACAAAGCTGGGCAGACATGTCAGTGTCTGTCAAGCATAGACTGCCTGTAAGTAGCCAAGATGGATACCTGACATCTGCACATCTGTACAGAGGACAGACAGACATCAGCTAGCCAATTGGCTATGCATTAGAATGAATGTGTTGACAGATAGACGTCTGACACCAATAGGTATGCCATTACTACATGACAGCAGCCCTGACTGACATGTGCTATACACACAGTAGTCTACAGTTAATTTCCACATGTCAGATCAATATCCATTAGGAAATATTTAAAGAGACACAGCTCACACACCAGGAACACGACAGTGAGGACTCAGAGTCCATCTTTGCATGCAGGGGTGTTTGGTTACAGTACTACAATCTGCAATCTACACTTACTTAGGAAAGTGCTGTCAACAGTAGTAATGTAATGATACACTACATACCAGTGTGACTGCATATAAATTAGGATACTACCCATGTATGTAAGACATTCAAATAGAAAGGAGTGTTGTACAAGCCATATATACGCAGATGTCCCAGGCAGTAGTCTCACAATAGACGCATGTTACGTACATGGCATTAACTACACTTGTTAAAGATGTCATTACCCTGCTATTTTATCAGACTGGAATGTGAGCACTGGTTACCAGGGCTAAGCCATTCTTAGCAGGTTTCAGCATTGCTGCGATATCAATTCTAAGCAAATTTGCAAACTGGTAAGCGAAGCCTACAAAGTGCAAGCACCTGTACATTTAGCCATATGTTAGCAGCGCTTACCGTTGTGCAAACCTACGCAAACCTGCTTAAAGCTGCTCAAAACTGCCTTAACCACTGTGTATCCAACAGCCCTTGTTCTGCCCAGCAACAAAATAAACAGCCCTTGCAGGTCTTGAACCCAGGACCCTGTACACTACAATTACAGCAGTTAACCACTAAACCATCACAGCTCTGAAAAGAGTTGTTGTTTTCCTAATAAGTCTGTCAGTACACATACTGAATAGTATTGAACAACTGCTATGACATCTACAGTGGCATAGTACTTGTTAGTGATAGTACTGTTGAATCACATATGGTGTTATATCTAATATACACATATCAGATAAATATGGTGTGATACATCTGGGGAGGTATAAACAACAATAATTTTTACACATAGCAAGGATATGGATATATATATATATATATATATATATATATATATATATATATATATATATATATACATACGTAGATATATAGATATATGTGTACATGCACATACACATATATATTCATATATATATATATATATATATATATATATATATATGTATATATATATATATATATATATATATATATATATGTATGTATTTATATACATCAGTATCCTGCGTTATATATATGGTCATATATAAATCTATCTGTATGTATATATATATATATATATGTATACATGTATTTGTCTGTATACATGTAGATATCTATAAATATATGTGCATATATAATATATATATATATATGTGTGTGTGTGTGTGTGTGTGTGTGTGTGTGTGTGTGTGTATATATATATATATATATATATATATCCAGATTTGTATGTATATCTGTATAGGTGTGTATGTATGTATATATATATATATATATATATATATATATATATATATATATATATATATATATATATATACATGTGTGTGTGTGTGTGTGTGTGTGTGTGTATATGCATATATATATATATATAATATATATATATATATATATATATATATATATATATATATATATATATGTGTACATGTTGATATCTATAAGTATATGTGCATATATAGTGTATATATATATATATTTACATATATGTTTAACATATGTCCAGAACATAGAGTGGAGTCATACCTCAGCACCAGTAATCGCAATGTCTTAGTGCAAGAGGATGTCATATAAGTATTGCAGGTATAAATGTAGATTGCTGCTACTGTAACATTGGTTGTCTTAACAGAAATGTTGTGTGTAGGAGGTCGCATCTGATACTGACATCTATGCCATCAGTTACTGACATACATCCTAAGATCATCATAGTACTGTACCACAGATATCACAGTAATGGTCCTGTGGAATACAGCAGAGATATGACCAATAAATGTGGACAGTCTAACACACTCTGGTCAGTACAGAGGTATACACAGAACCACTTAGTGCAAGACGTGTGGACAAAGCCTGACAATGTGGATGTTAACAGCCATGTAAATGGGTATATCACGTAAATACTGGAATACATATGCTCACACAGTTTATGCATTCACACACTCCTATCTGTCCTGACACATAATAACCAGTGGAGCAGAGGTCACAAGCCCACATACTACCGACTAGTTAGTGATATAAATCTGTACACCATCCCACTGCTTTTTCAGGAATACACAACAGTTATGGTGGCTTGACAGCAGTACATCTAACAATTATCTGGACATAACATCACACTGGGTAAGTACACTGAGCTGCTAGGCATGTCACAAAGCACTGTGCAAACTACAGGCAGACTGCCACAACACTGGCCTACATTTCTTTATAGCTTTACGCAGTTATAGCATGCACCATGGAGCTTCAAGGGCTACTCCTTCACCAAAGGTGTATTTCAAGGTGAATTACATCAGCAGGCTTGCCAAAGTAGGGCAATGGAAAGTGCAGTGACTGTGAATGGCCTCAAAAGCATTGATCCCTACACAGCCAAACAAAAACACCCACAGAGTTTCACAGTTGTCATGTCTGGGATTAGAACTCCTCCCTGACTAGTACATCACACTACAGCATTGCACAGTTATAGCACACACCACAGAGCTTACAGGGCTACTTGTTCCCCAAAGATGTATTTCAATGTGAATGACATCAGCAGGCTTGCCAAAGTAGGGAAATGGAAAGTGATTTGACTGTGAATCACCTCAAAAGCATTGATGCCTCCACAGACAAACAAACTTATTTTATTTATTTATTTATTTACATTTGTTTACCTGGAAATTTCGACTGGACACAGGTCCTTTTTCAGCAGATGCCCAGGGAGAAAAGCTCCACATCATGTACATGATAAATAGAGATACAAAGCTGCAGAAATAGTAAACAACATTGCAGGTTGTCATCTTTAATACAATAACAAGATATTGATTATCAACAGTATATACAGTAAATGTTGCAAGTTAAGATAGTTTCTTGTTTATAATATTAGTAACAAAGTTGTCAGACAAGATTTTAAAGTATGTAAAGGCAACTAGCTAATTCTGACTGTGGTTAGTAGTGGCGGTAGTATAGTTGGGTTAAGAGTTTAGGTGGGGGGTAAGGGTGGGGGTGTTAGTCTGGATTAGAGCAAGGACAAAGCAAGTGCAAATTTAAGTGGAATTTGAGCGCAATCTTGAAAAGGCTGCTGGAAGGTAGAGTAGTTATAGAGGGTGGAAGATTGTTCCAAAGTTTAGATATGGTACATGAAAATATGGCTTCTCCTGCTGAGTTTTTGGGTTTGATAACAGTGAGTTGATTTTTGCTGCTTGATCTTAGGGGCCTAGTGGAGTGATAGGGTTGAAGAAGGATTTGAAGGGAAGGGATGTTATGGGGGTGGTTAATAAGTTTATGAGCAAGGGTGAGTTGATTAAAGTGAAGGCGTTGTGGAAGCTCTAGCCAGTTTAGTTCTTTAAGGGAGATACAATGATGGTTGCAGTAGGAGGTTCCAGTGGCAAATTTAGCAATTCTGCTGTAACAAGCATCCAGCTTGTGTAGGTATGTCTGTCTAAGGTTGGTAAGTATGGGGGATGTATAGAGTGGTGTGGAGATTAGCTGGGAATTGGCTATGGAGATTCTAACCACCTTGGTTAGGAATTGGTGGCTTTGATATAATACACCAAGTAATTTTGTGTGTTCTGATGGAGAGATTATGGTATTGTCTTTGGTGAGAATGTTGAAGTGGGGGTGTTTTGGGTGGCTTTGTAAGGTTGGAACAGGAGAAGTTTTGTCTTACTTGGGTTGAGTAGGAGCTAAGCATTGGATAGCAAGCTTTCTACAGAAGAGAATGATTCCTGTGTGATTTGCTGTAGTTCTGGTAGAGTGGGGGCAGAGCAGATGAGAGTAGAGTAATCTGTGCACTGTATAAGAGATGCTTGTGTGGTGGCAGTATGTAGGTTGTTAGTGAAACGTGAGAATAGCAGAAGGCCAAGGATAGACCATTGGGGAACTTCGAGAGTAACTGGAAGGCGAGGTGATAGGTTATCATCCCAGATTATTGATTGCTGGCATCCATGTAGATAGCTGTGGAACCATTTGCAGGCTGATTGTGAGAAGGAGAGGTTGGGGAGAGTAGAGAGTAGTAGCTCATGAGATACCATGTCAAAGGCCTTTGAAAGATCTAGAAGTACAGCAAGTAGAGAAGAGTCCATTGTTTTTGTGATGAAGTATAGTGTTGGTGAAAGAGAGCAGAGTGGAGTAGTGCTGTGATGTGGCCTGAAACCATGTTGGGTATTGGAGAGGAAATTATTAGCTAGGAGGTAGTTGGAGACCTGGGTGTTGATATATTTTTCAAGTATCTTGGAGAGAGGGGAGAATATAGCAATGGGGTGGTAATTGGAGAGGTCAGTGGAGGGGGTGCCTTTGTGGTGGGGAATGATGTGGGATATTTTCCATATCGAGAGAACATAGCCTTCTGTTATGGAATGGTTGATTAGAATTGAAATTGGGTAGCCTAGTGTATCAGCTGCAATTTTCAAGTATTCAGAGGGGAGGTTGCCAGCTGTGAGTTTGGTGGGTCTAAGTTTTGACAATAGTCTTTTTATGTTGGAGGTAGGTACTGAGGTGAAGAAGAAAAGAGGAGTGGGGGGTTAGGGTTAGGAGTTGGGGGGCTGTCGTAGGGATGTGTTTGTTTAGAGATGTTATAGTTTC
Source organism: Protopterus annectens (assembly GCF_019279795.1). Classification (NCBI taxonomy): domain Eukaryota; kingdom Metazoa; phylum Chordata; order Ceratodontiformes; family Protopteridae; genus Protopterus; species Protopterus annectens. The sequence continues at coordinate 866,481,005 of NC_056725.1, read as the reverse complement.
AGTGAAGTGTTTGTTGAAGGATTCAGCAATACTGTTGGATGATAGGGGAATGGACGGCTGGGGGATATCAACTTTCCCTGGGTGGAGGATAGTGTTAATAGTGGACCAGAATTGCTTAGGGTTGTGGTTGGTAGAGTTTAGGGTGGATTTATAGTAGAGAGATTTGTCTAATTTTATTTGCTTGTTGGCTTTATTGTGCAGTTCAAGGAATGATTGCCTATCTGAGTTATTTTTTGTTAGTCGCCAGTGCTCCCAGGCCTTATCTCTGGATTTTATTAGGGTTTTGGTGGTCTTTTGTAACCATGGGGTATGTCTGGATCTGACTTTTGCATTTCTTACAGGAGCATAGGTGTTTAGGATGGAGAGGAAGGTACTGTTGAAGAAGTGGACAGCCTCATCTAGGTTGAGTTATTTTAGTGGTGACCAGTTAATTTTTTGCAGGGAGGAGATGAAGGAGTTGGGGTTTAAGTTGGACTTGTTCCGTATTTGCCTTGGGATAATGGGCTTGTAAGTGTTTGCTTGGTACCAAATTAGGAAAGTGAGGGAGTGGTCAGTAAGACTGTCAGGTAAGCAGCCTGCTAGGTAAGCGTGAGGGGCTTTGTTGACTAGGATCCAGTCAAGTAAGGTATGATTGTTAGGGTTTTTGTTGATTCGGGTAGGGGATTAGATGAGTTGAGTGAACCCATGGAGATTAAGGTGAATGGTTGGGAGATTATTATTACAGGATAGCCAGCTGATGTTAAAGTCGCCGAGAATGATGGTTTCCTGGGGTAGGTAGAGATAGAGTAGCCCAGCTAAAGAGATTTTCTAGGGGCATAATATTTTGCCCTGGTGGGAAATAGCATCCTATGATATTGATTGTTTTGTTTGGGTTTAGTTTGAGATTGGCATAAAGGATTTCTTCATTGTTGTGGTGAGGGGCAGATGTGTTCAGGAGTTGAATATTGAGGTGGTGTTTAAATATCAATGCTACACCACCTCCTTTTTTGGACAATCTGTCTATGCGAAGGATGTTGTATTCAGGTGGAAGGATTTCTTCACTTTTGATGTGAGGTTTGAGCCAGGTTTCAGTTAGGAAAAGAATATCTGGGGAATATATGCTTATGCTGGCATGTAGTTCTTGGATTTTATTGCATATGCTTCTGATGTTTAGGGACATTATAAGTAGGTCTGTTGTTTCTTTGTTGGCTAGGAGTTGAGTTGTTGGGGGGGGGGTTGCTTGGACTAGGGTTTGTGGTTGGGTTGGATTTGGGAGGACCAGGGTTTGGATGGATGTCTCTCGCGAGGGCTAGTTTATAGAGGGTGTTTAGGATATGTTTTATATACATAGTAAATTGCTTGTGGTATCTTAGGGATATTTTATTTTTGAGTGTGTTAGGTGTTTGGTAATTGAATGTGTGCATTGGGAGGATGTTTTTGGTGGCAGGGGTTGTGTAGTTATAGTGTAAATGTTTGACGGAGGGTGTTGAGAGAGTACAGTGGCAGTTGTAGGGGCATTTGACTGTGGAGCCTTGGTAGGATGTAATGTGAGCTAGAACTACACAGGTTAGGATTGTTATTATATTAGGTAGTAGCATGATTGTGTTGGATGTGGGGAGAGGGGGTGACTAGTGGTGTAGCCTAATTGGTGGTAATGAGGGGTGGGGTTAAGACTAAGAATAAATGTAGAAGTACTGGGGTCAGGTGGGAATAGGGAGCAGGGAGGAGAGCAAAGTGAGTGGGCTAGAACCCCCCAGGCTAAAGATTGCAGGGTACGTGTCTAAATAGCCAAATTGTTAGGAGCTATTAGAATCTAGTAGGGAAAAACAATCTATAGACCTGATTTTAGCTGTGTCCTTTCTGGGTAGTTACCTAGTTTGAAGCAGACAAAAAGTGGCAGTTTAAGTACCTTTTTGCCTCTATTTTACAAGTGAGCAATTCCAGTGTATCTACTGGATTACCTTTTTTTCACCTAGAGCTTTATCTTGGTTTACTGATAACTGAAAAGAAAAAGTTTAACTGGGGAATGTTTTTACAGCTGATGGGGGGTGGAGAGCAGCTGCTGTCCTGAGCTGTGGGTAGAGCAAGTTATTTCAGCTTTAGACCAGATACTTTCTACAGTAGCAAGCTAAGAGGGAAACATAGCTAGACACCTACAGTGACGTATTTTCTTTTTAAAGCCCTTGAGTCCTTGTGGCTGGTTTCTTCACTGCAGATGTGGTCAATGACCAAGGATTCAGCAAGTGGGGTATTGACAGAGAACCCATTTGCAGGGATAGTGGTCACTAAATGAAAAGATGGAGACAAAAAGAATTATTACGTTAAGGTCTCTGAAAGGGGAATGAGAAAGAAGTGCTGTAAAAAGTAACTGAAATAATAAATTATCACCCAGGCAGGAAGGGTATTGGGTTTAAGAGTAGCAGCAGGTTATACTATTTATACAGGTATGAAGTGTTTAGTAAAAAAGGCTCAGGCAACTGTTATGCATTCACATATGAAGCCCTTGACATAAAAAACACCTTACTTAGTGTTATGTACCGGATAATTTAGGTAGCCCATGAATTTAAAGAGACAGTTCTATCACAGCTATAGCAGTAGTAAACTATCATAGCAATTGTATATAACAGTACTTAAATATCGCAACACAGACATTTACATATCTACATTGCTATAATATTTCTCATGGTACAGCAGTTAAAACAACTAAGGATCGCTCTGACTTGGCAGCAAAACAGGACTTTTAGACGTAATATGGTGTTCTGTATTTAATTTATGCTTTCCTTCAAACTGAATCACAGAACACTCAGTCAGACTGCTTAGCATCTATTTTAACTAAAAATATGGACTAAACAAAAGTGATGAGGAATAGCAACCCAGTTTGATACTATAGCATCTATAAGTACTAGCAGCATGAAGCACACTAAGCACCACGTCAGGCTGGAAAATGATACTTTGTAACACTTTGTATACAACTTGTATAAATAAGAGACCAGTTCTGCAACAGTAGTAATGCAGACAGAAACAAAGCAATAGAACAATTGAGTTTGTAGAGACCTTAGCTGCAATATAAAAAGTAAAGCTCAAACACTTACAATGAGATACACCATGAGCTGAAGGGAATGGGCAGCTGCTGTGAGTAAGCCAAGATGGCTCCAGGGGTTTAAAAAAACTTTGCTGGAACAATATTGGATGAGGGGGAGTGGGAGTGGTCACAGGTAATGTGAAGTAGATAGTTCTTGTAGAAAATCACACTCAGGAGAAATTGAGCAGCAAATGCTGCAAAAAGCAATCTATAGACCTGATTTCAGCTGTGTCCCTTCTGGGTAGATACCTAGTTCGAAGCAGACAAAAAGTGGCAGTTTAAGTACCTTTTTGCCTCTATTTTACAAGTAAGCAAGTCCAGTGTATCTACTGGGTTACCTTTTTTTTGCCTTTTACTGATAATTAAAAAGAAAAAGTTTAACTGGGGAATGTATTTACAGCTGATGGGGGTGGGGAGAAGCTGCTGTCCCTAGCCGTGGGTAGAGACAGTTATTTTTGCTTTAGACCAGGTATTTTCTACAGTAGCAGGCTAAGAGGGAAATATGGCTAGACACCTACAGTAACTTATTTTCTTTTTAATGCCCTTGAGTCCTTGTGGCTGGTTTCTTCACTGCAGATGCGGTCAATGGCCAAGGATTCAGCAAGTGGGGGACTGAGAAAGAACCCATTTGCAGGGACAGTGGTCAAGTAACTTATTTTCTTTTTAAAGCCCTTGAGTCCTTGTGGCTGGTTTCTTTACTGCAGATGCAGTCAATGGCCAAGGATTCAGCAAGTGGGGGACTGAGAGAGAACCCGTTCATGGGGACAGTGGTCAATAACGTATTTTCTTTTTAAAGCCCTTGAGTCCTTGTGACTGGTTTCTTCACTACAGATGTGGTCAATGGCCAAGGATTCAGCAAGTGGGGGACTGAGAGACAACCCATTCATAGGGACAGTGGTCAAATGAGATACACCATGAGCTGAAGGGAATGGGCAGCTGCTGTGAGTAAGCCAAGATGGCGCCCTACACAAACACACATACATACAGAGTTTCACACTTGCCATGTCTGGGATTAGAACTCCTACCTAACTAGTACATCATACTGCAGCATTACGCAGTTATACCACTCAGCACAGAGCTTAGAGGGCTACTCCTTCCCTAAAGGTGTATTTCAAAATGAATGACATCAGCAGGCTTCCAAAGTAGGGCAATGAAAAGTGATTTCATTGTGAATGGCCTCAAAAGCATTGATCCCCACACAGACAAACACACACACACACACACACACACACACACACACACACACACACACACACACACACACACACACACAGCATTTCCCAGTTGCCATGTCTGGGATTAGAACTCCTATCTGATTAGTACATCACACTACACCATGACGCAGTTATGGCATGCACCACATAGCTACCAGGGCATCTCCTTCCCCAAAGGAGTATTTCAAGCTGAATGACATCACCAGGCTTGCCAAAGTAGGGCAATGAAAAGTGATTTGACTGTGAATGGCCTCAAAAGCATTGATACCTACACAGCCAAACAAAAACACAGAGTTTCACAGCTGCCATGTCTGGGGTTAGAGCTCCTGCCTGAATGGTATATCACACTACAGCATTACGCAGTTATAACACATGCCACAGAGCTTACAGGGCTACTTTCCCCCCAAAGTTGTATTTCAAAGTGAATGACATCAACAGGCTTGCCAAAGTAGTGTAATGGAAAGTGTAGTGACTGTGAATGGCCTCAAAACCATTGATCCCTGCACAGACAAACAAAGACAAACAAGCACACATACACAGAGTTTCATAGCTGCCATGTCTGGGATTAGAACTCCTACCTGACTAGTACACCACATTACAGCATTACACAGTTATAGCATGCACCATGGAGCTTACTGGGCTACTTATTCCCCAAAGGTGTATTTCAAGGTGAATGACATCAGCAAGCTTGCCAAAGTAGGGCAATGGAAAGTGTAGTTCATAGGTCATAGGTTCATAGGTTGGTACTAGGCTATTGGCCCTAGGGCCTATACAAGCCTAGCCATAACAATTCCCCAGCTATTTCTACCCACAATATTTACTTCCCTGGACCCCTGTCTAGCAGTGAGACTGACATGATCCCCAGGGTGAATTTCCTATCTCCCATCCAATTGTCAAGGTTCCTTTTGAAGAGGGCCAAAGAGGTACTCCGCTTGACACATGTGGGCAGTCTATTCCAGAGTCTGGGGAATCTCTGGGTCAGAAACCCATCCCTCCAGCATGTTTTGTTCATTGTGATGACAAGGTTTAGATCCCTGGGAGCATATGGCTCTGAGGGATTGGGATTTCTTTAAGTGCAGCATGTCCAACAGCTCTGGGTTTGACATGGCTTTGCATGTTAAGCAGTGATCACATCTGAGTAGACGATATGCGACAGAGTATAGCTGGATGATCTTTAGACGGTCAGCATAGGGCATCTGCTTTAGGCCTGTGATTCTTTTAGTGAGGCATTTCTGCAGCCTTTCTAGTTGTTGCAGATGTCTTGAGAGGTACATACCAAATGGGGCATTGTATTCTATAATGGGTGTACTAAGAGATGAGTACAGTGGGACAATGACCTCCTTTTTTCTGGATGAAAAGCCCTTAGTGATGAGGTGTGCCACATAGGTGGATTTCCTGACTGTTGTGGTGATGGTTATTGAAGGTGAGACCACTCTCCACCTGTGTCCCCTAAGTCTCTTATCACACTTTCAGTGTTTAGTGTACTGCCACCTATGTGGAAATTCACAGGTACATGTTTCTTCCCAAAGGGAATAACTATACATTTCTTGGCATTGCACTTGAGACCATGGCTCTCACACCAAACATCTGTTTCTGAAAGGCCCTTTTGTAGAATATCCACATCATTTGGGGATTCAGTAATGGCTCCCAGTTTGCAGTCATCTGTGACCTTTGTTAGCCAGAGTCCCTTAGTGTTGGCCTGTACTTCAGAGCAGTAGATGCCAAGCAAGAGTGGTTCCAGGACTGAACCCTGAGGTACTCCAATTGTCACTTGTCTGGAGCTGGATTTGGAGTCGGCTACTTTTACAGTGTGGGTTCTGTCAGTAAGCCAGTTGGCAACCCATCGAGTGACTTAGGGATTAATGCCCAGTTTAGTACATTTATCTATGATTCCAGACTGGGGGGTGGAGTTGAAGGCATTGGCGAGGTCCAGATAGGCTGTGTGGACCACCTTACCCTCGTCTACAGCTCTGGAGACTGATTCAAAGATGTCAGTCAGGTTCAGGTTCAGGTGACAAGATTGGCCCTTCACGAATCCAACCTGCGTGGGGTCCAGTGTTTGAAGATTACCAATGTCTTTGTTTATAAGTTCCCTGAAAATACTTTCCATGGCCTTGTAGATCAGGCTCATCAGACTGATGGGGCAGTAGTTCCCAGGATCCAAGGTGGATCACCCCTTGAGGAGTGTGATAACTGTAGCTGTGTGCCACTTAGCGGGCACAAAGTCTGAGGTGAGGCTATGATTAAACATGGCACTTAGATGAGGTGCCAGTTCATTTTGTAGTTCATGTAGTACACAGCCCAGGATGTTGCCTGGTCCCATGGATGCTGTATTCCCAGCTTTGGAGAGTGTGTTTTTTATCTGTGTGGCCGTTATTACGGGAATCTGGCAATCGTTTGGTGTTGAGATGGGCCCTTTGGGGGAGGTGGGTGCACCTGGCACTGAATTGATCTGCTAGGATATTGGCAATATCCTTGGGATTCATATATTTAATGCCATTCTGTTATAGCTCAGAGCAGATCTGAGCATTGACATTTAGATTCCTGTCATAGCTATAAAATGACTTGTGGTTGTCTTTGGAATCTTTGGCTATATTATTTTTGTAACTAGCTTTGGAGGATTTTATGGGGAATCTCAGCTTCTTACTGAGGCTGGTAAGGTGGTTATTTGCATCCTGGGAATTTCCTCTTTTCTGCAACAGTTTCTTCCTTTTGTTGTAAAGTTTGTTTATGGCAGGGTACCACCAGATTGGCTTCCTTTACTTGGAGAAGAGCATCTTGGTTCTATTTGGGATGGCACAATTCATGCACGAATGGATGTGCTCGTACAGTACCTTAGTGTAGGATTCAGCAGTCGAACTTTCAGTTTCCGTCTGCATGGGTGTCGTGAAGTTTGTCACTTCTGACTTGTGTAGCATGAAGTTGACTTTGGAGATGTTTTTTATAGAGGTTTCCTTACTGGGGGGAGGGGGAGGGATGTGGATGTCAAGGGTGATTATCATATGGTCAGACCTGACCACCAAACGGGTAACCATAGGTGTGGAGCATCGATTTCCCATGTTGGTAATGACCAGGTCTAGGATAATGGAGCCCCTGGTGGGACTATGAGTTAGTTGATCCAGAGCATTGGAAATTATGAATTCCAAGAGCTGTTGGGCAAAGGTGTTGGTACATGAGTAGTTTTCCCAGTTAATGGCAGGGTAGTTGAAATAACCCAGTATTAGGGTGTTTGGTTGTATCTTAATATTTTCCAGTATGTTTAGAAAGGTGTAGTGATAATCTTGGGGCATGGTGGGGGATCTGTAGCAAGCCATACAATTTGGATTGCAATTTTACCTAGTGTTAGTTGCACCTAGAGATTTCAGATGAATTGTGTTGGGCATCCAGCCTGGTGGTGTGAATATCCGTGGTGAATATGGACACTCCTTCATCTTTAGTGTTTTGGTCCTGGTTTGGTGACTGAAAGGTGTGGTAAGAGTTGTAGCCTGGTATTGCAGGGGTGCTCTCTGGAGCCTTGTACCAGGTTTCTGTTACTGCAGAGATATCGATGTTCTCCATTTTTGGAGTGCCTAGTGACTGTGAATGGCCACAAAAGCATTGATCCCTACACACACACACACACACACACACACACACACACACACACACACACACACAGACACACACACACACACACTCACTCACACACACACACACACACACACACACACACACACACACACACACACACACACACACACAGTTGCCATGTCTGGGATTAGAACTCCTACCTTAGTAGTACATCATACTCTAGCATTACACAGTTATAGCATGTGCCACAGACCTTATAGGGATACGTTTTCCCAAAAAGTGTATTTCAAGGTGAATTACATCAGCAGGCTTGCTAAAGTAGGGCAATGGGGAGTGTAGTGACTGTGAATGGCCACATAAGCATTGATCCCTACACAGACAACCACACACACACACACACACACACACACACACACACACACACACACACACACACACACACACACACACACACATACACACAGTTGCCATGTCTGGGATTAGAACTCCTACCTTAGTAGTACATCATACTATGGCATTACACAGGTATAGCATGTGCCACAGAGCTTATAGGGCTACTTTTTCCCAAAAAGTGTATTTTGAGGTAAATGAATTCAGCAGGCTTGCCAAAGTAGGGCAATGGGGAGTGCAGTGTATGTGAATGGGCCATAAACCATTCATCTGGAAGCACACACACACAACACTCAGTCACATACAGGTTTACATTTAACAGGTACGTGTATACAACTGCTAGATGAATAGTGACTTATAAAGTCATGTTGCACAATTATCACAAGCACCACAGACACTATAGTGCTGAGGGATACCAAAGCCAAATGTCTACAGTGATTGACATCTGTACATCATGTGGTTTTAGCCAGTTGGATATGTGCTGGGTGGGACAGGCTTCATGATGGGAAGCCCTTTGTCACTGTCTGTCACTCTTTTCCACACATCTATGTATGTGTACGTTTGGCCTATTATAGTATGTTGTCCTTGGATATATGTGTGTATTCCTATCTGATGTGTGTGCAAAGCATGAATGGTGTGCAATGTGGATTGTGTGTACAAACATCTGTGACTGTCAGATATGTAAAGTCCACTGTTGTTGCCAGACATGGGCTTCGTTTCTCTAAGTGTGAGAGCATGCCCAGTATGACCTTCTGTATTGGATGTGTGAATCCATTCCAGGTAGGTTGTACTCCATTACAGGCGTTTGTGTTCTACACCTACAGCTAGCAACCTGTGTCTGCAGGATATCTGTAGATCGGTTGACAATATGGGGTCACATTGGGCAAATTATAGTGGGTTACTGTAGGTAATTGTGTGTGTGCTGCTTCTGCTACATGGTTTTGGTGTTAGCAGAGATATTCAGACATACGTACTGTTTTACACTGTGATGTTTTATGTCATCAACTACTGTCAGCTATACATATTTGCTTGCAGTAATTTCCTGAGGAACACAGGGTGAACAAAGCTTTGTCCAGTATTGTGGTCTGCAGCCTACATATTCTTGCACAATCATACCATTCTCAAGGGGAAACTGCAGGCACTTGCTGATGGGTCTGTGTAAATGGTTCAGCAACTTGGTACAGTGGTGGCTGAGGGTCCCATGCTTGTACATCCATCGACGTGACTGTATGGCTATATCCTACTGTGGCCATATCTCACAGCTATACAGATTTACCCAGAGGCAGGGCTCATATTTCTGGTCATTACCCCTTCACATTGTGGTTTACGAGCAGGTTTGTAGCCACCCATTCCTGTGTTTGCAGGCAGGGATAGTATGTGCACACAGCTGAGTTTCAGACTTCACACCCTCCATGCTGTCCATGCCTTAACCCCCCCTCTGTTATTCTATCCTCTTCCGAACATTATGCAAACATTATCTGATAAGTTCCCTATAGAAGCTTGTTTTTTCACATATTGTACTTATTTGACTGCCTGCACATTTAAAAAGTTGTTTTTTGTTTAAATAATTTGTTTAACTGTTGTAGGCTACACACTAAAGTGCAATAGCCTTTTCTGATTGTTTGTAGTGGTTTAAAGCTGTTTTAAATGTATTTTTTACTGTTTTGCCTTATCTTTTAAAAAAAAAAACAAAAAAAAAATTCTTGTTTCCTGCCTTTCTAAGCTAGTATAGTCCAGTTTTCAGGCTAGTGCTGAATTCAGGGCTGTGATACTAGTTTCTGAGTTGCCCATACCTTACTTGGATAGAAGGAAGTTTCTCTGTTCACCTGTGAGAGAAGGGAGCTTTGAGCAACCTATCTGTCCCTGGAGGAGTGGTTCCAGCCCAGAAGTTAGTAGTTTATTGGCCATTTTGGGCTAATTTTTGTCTCTTTCATTTCCCTACTATAAAAACCACATTTGCACAGTTTTGCGCACCGGGCAGTGCTAGTTAGCTACAGTTAAATTATTCCCGGCTCCACTAAGTCTCCTCTTCAGTTTTTCCCTTAAAACTAGTCTAACTCTCAACCTAAGCACTCAAAAATCATCTTACAGCCCAACACTTGCTCAGACCTAATAGCAAGCACTAATATACCCTTACACTGATTGCCCAGCAGGACAAGGCTCTTTATTCACCCCTCACCAACCAAGCGACTAAGCAGCTCACCCTACTATTCAGGCATGACCAAAAGGCAACTTCAGGTGCACTCTCCAATCCAGCTGGTAAATCTGGGTATCTTGAGGCAATGTTACAACTGCCTCATGTACACAGACAACCCTCTCCTCCTACGACAAAACACTAACATATGTGAGAGATGTAATTATACAGCCAAAGTGGAAGCTAAGCTGTCTCCACCCAAGACTGGAACAGACAGTCAAGAGGAGAAGGTTAACACTTGCACCACAACTCCAGCCGCACACAGACCTACTAAAACAGCACTGGCAAAAAATACACATAAATACACAAAATCATACTCAGAGGCTCTAAATAAAAACTTGCAAAAGCATCAGAGACCTCCAAAGCAGACACCCAAACAACCTGCACTTCCCATCACAAACTAGACAACACATAAAACACAAAATCAGTGTGCCGCACAATCACAGCCAGCCCTTAAGGTGAAATAACATACCTAACACACTAGTAATAGGTCATTCTATAGTTAGGCACACTCACATCCCACTCACTAGGCTGGACAAGCAGAAGGTTACTGTTAGCTGCCTGTCAGGAGCCACAATCCAACACATAACACAAGCACTCAGGTCACTCCAGAACAAGTACAAATATGACTCTGTCATTGTTCATGTTGGTGTTGGTGTACCTCCCTGGACTACATGAAAAGAGACATGGAAGAGCTCTCTGATCATGTAGCCCAGGCTAGTATGACCCTGACCCTGAGTAGCATCCTGCCCTCACCAAGAATGATACCTCAGTATAAAGAAAAAATGATCAATTTCAACAATTGGCTAAGATTCTGGTGTCATTCAAAGGGGATCCAATGTCTGTCAGCCTGGGACGACATGCTCAACAAGCCACATTGCTTCGCAAGAGACAGCTTGCACCTGTCACCCCTAGGCCTTCATATACTGGCCAAGGCTCTTGCTGCCCCCATAGTGCCTTTTTTAGGCAAGGCTCAAAAGTCAAACCCACCTCTATAAACAGCACAATTAACAAAAAACTGAGGGATATGCTACTCAATGCCAGGAGTTTAAATCTCAAAATGCACACACTCAAAGCACTCCTCAGTATGGAGAACGTCAACATCTGTGCAGTAACTGAAACCTGGTTCAAGGCTCCAGAAAGCACCCCAGCACTACCGGGCTACAACTCATACCACACGTTTCGGCCACAGAATACAAACCGAAACACAAAAGGAGGGGGTGTATCCATAATCATCAAGGATACCTACACCTCCAGGTTAGTGGCGCAGCATGATACCTCTGAGATCATCCATGTGCAACTAACGTCGGGCAATTCTGCAATGCAAATTGTGGCCTGCTACAGATCACCCTCCATGAGCCAGGACCACCACTCCACCTTTCTGGAGACACTGGAAAACATGAAGGTCCTACCAAACACCCTGATATTGGGCAATTTAAATTACCCTACCATTCACTGGGAAAACTACTCGAGTACAAATTCCCAAGCCCAGCTCTTCCTGGAAATCATCAACTTAAATGCCCTGGATCAGCTGGTAAACTCCCCTACCAGACGTGAAAACATATTGGGTCTGGTCATCACCAACATGGGCGACAGGTGTTCCACACCGGACATCAACCCGTCACTGGTTAGATCAGACCATAAACTAATCACTCTGGATGTCCACACCCCATAACCATCCCCAACTAAGGAAACCACAGTAAAAAAACTTTTCTAAAGCAAACTTCACCTTACTTAAGACAGAGTTGGTAAGTTTCACAACCCCCACGCTAAAGGATAACGCTGCCCAAGATGCAGAAACCTTTACAAATGCACTCTATGAGCACCTACAAGGATGCATGGATCGTGCCATCCCTAGCAAAACCAAGACTCACTCCTCTAAAAGAAGGAAACCAGTTTGGTGGACCCCTGCAATAAACAGGCTATACAATAGAAGGAGGAAACGAATTCAGAAAAAAAGCAAATCCCAAGAACGAAAGACATACCTGATCAGTTTCAGCAAGAAACTGAGGTCCCTCATGATATCATCCAAGGCTAACTTCGAAAGAAAAATAACCAAGGATTCAAAAGATAACCACAATGCCTTCTTTAGCTATGTTAAGAATCTAAGTGGCAACTCGCAGATATGCACTGAACTTGTGTAAAATAGCACAAAATATACTGAACCTACTGATATTGCCAACATCCTGGCAGATAGATTCATTGCAAACTTCACTCCCCTCTCACCTCCAAAAGGGCCCACAACAATACCAGAAAAGTATAGTGTTCCAAAAATCACAGATGCACAGGTGAAAACAGCCCTTTCAAAAGCCAAAAACACAGCATCAGTGGGACCAGATGGTGTCCCAGGCTGCATCTTGCACGAACTACAGAACGAACTAACCCCCCACCTAAACATGCTGTTCAATCTCAGCCTCTCCACAGGCTACGTGCCCATAGAATGGCACACAGCAATGGTTATTCCTCTCCACAAAGGAGGGGCCACAACTGACCCTGGTAACTATCGCCCCATAAGCCTGACTAGCCTGGTCTGCAAGGCTATGGAGCGCATCATCATGTAACTCATTAACAAAGACATTGGGAACCTCCAAACACTTGACCCAACCCAGTTCGGCTTTGTTAAGGGCAGATCATGCCTACTAAACCTGGTTGACTTCTTCAAGACAGTCACCAAGGCCATAGACGAGGGAAAGGTGGTTCATACAGCCTACCTTGACCTCACCAAGGCTTTTGACATCATTCCCCACTCAGGTATTACAGAAGAACTCACCAGCCTGAACGTAAACTCCTACGTCACGAGATGGGTTGCCAACTGGCTTACAGACAGAACTCACACAGTAAGAATAGCGGGCTCCAGGTCTGACTCTAAACCAGTCACAAGTGGTGTCCCACAAGGCTTGGCCCTGGGACCCCTACTGTTTGGCATATACTTCTCAGAAGTGCAGGCAAACACAGGAGGACTATGGCTATCCAAGTTCGCCGATGACTGCAAATTGGGAGCCATAATTAACTGTCCGGCTGACACGGACATCCTCCAAAAGTGCCTTACTGAGATGGACACCTGGTGTCAAAGTCATGGCCTCAAGCTAAATGCCAAAAAATGCATAGTCATCCCGTTTGGGAAAAACGAAACACCCACGAATTACTACATAGGCGGCAGCCCCCTTAATATCTGAGATCTGGGGACCCGGGTAGATAGTAATCTCTCCTTTGACAATCATATTGCCAAAGTAGTTAGGAAATCCTTCTATGTGACCCATCTAATTACTAAAGGGTTTGCATCTAGAAATAAAGAGGTTATAGTGCCCCTCTACTTGTCACTCATTAGACCCATCATAGAGTACAATGCCCCATTTGGGATGTACCTCACAAGACACTTTCAACAGCTGGAAAGACCACAAAAGGACCTCACCAAGAGGATTACTGGTCTCAAACATATGTCCTGTGCAGTCTGACTGAAAAAACTCCGGCTGTACTCAGTGACATATCGCTTACTCAGAGGTGATCTCTGCCTGACTTACAAAGCCATGTCCAACTCAGAATTGATGGACATGCTCCACCTAAAGAAATCCAAGTCACTGCGAGCCACATGCTCTAGTGAGCTAAACCTTGTCACAACAATAAATGGAGCATGCTGGAGGGATAGATTCCTGTCACAGAGACTCCCCATGCTTTGGAACAAAATTCCAAATTACATCAGGCAGAGCCCCTCACTAACACTCTTCAAGAGAAACCTTGATGAGTGGATGGGTAAAAGAAAATACTCCCCTGGGATCACTTAATTGGCTCTGCTTGACAGAGGATTAGTTAATTAATCAGTGGGGCAGCGAAAGCCGACACACTCTGGCTAGGCTTATAAATGCCCACGGGCAGATAGCCTAGTACATACCTATGAACCTATAGTTATCACTTCATCCCAGCAGTATTTAGGAGTTGGTCCAAAGTTCATGCAGTAGGACATGGTGGACATGCTACTGGGATTTGTCAACATGGCCTTGCATTTGAGTTATGTGGACTGTGTTATGTTGTTATTTGGGAGTCCATGAGATAACATGCATTGGCAGTATGGGTGAGACACAGGCCTTTGATAGAGGAATGTAGGTCAATTGGTAGTGATGCAGGCCATCTTTAGCAGGCCGTTGCATTGTGTCACTCCTACAGTCCCAGGCGGCAAGCCACTATATTCCCCTGGGGAGGCAGGGTAGGTGTGAAAGGTGTTAATGTCAATAGTTTCTGTCCTTATTGATCCAGTGGTGTGGATGCTGGCAGGGTGCTGCTTACAGCTAGAAACACACCTGCATAGGACACCTTTTCAGCATGCTGCATTCTTTGGCTATTCCCATACAGAGGTGGGGTCATATTGTACTCATTCCCAACAGCAGGGATAAGACCTGTGAGGTACCTGTGGCTGATGGTGGGGTGAGCTGGTTGCATGTGTGCTATGGAAGCTACTTGCAGCTGACTCACAGATACACGTGGGGCATTCCACATATGCTGGCTTGTGCAGGGACATCAGCAGTTTCTCAGCACTTCATACCTGTGACATTTGTGGTCTGCCAGTGTTTGGCCAGACGACATCAGTATTCCATACTACAAACCCAACTAATGTGCTGCTAACCTGTATGTACAATTCCAAAGGTGTTTCCATTTGACAGTAACATTTTATACACTCTCTGTCTAGGGTACTTCCACCTGTGTACTGTTTGTATGTCTGGGCCCACATTCATGCCATGTTGATCTTTCAGATGGTGACAGATATTACATCCGAACAATTAGTATGGCTTACTGCTGGAATGTGTCTTGCTGGGATGCATTGTGTTTGGCACTGCAGTTGTGAGAACTTGGCCCTGTCATCGGCAGTACTGGTCATTGGCCACCAGGACACAACTTACCATGCCTACATGCTGACCACTCTCACACAATATATTACACACCAACCTAGCACACACAGCCCTGCATACTGTACACGTGCTACAATCTATTCTGCTACTTTGGCCGGCTCAGGTAATCTGTGCTGCACTGTTATTATACCCACAAGTACATGTTACTACATTTCTACACAGGATTGTAGGAGGGGGGCACACCTGACAGCTGTAAACATTTGCTATGACTGTACTGGAATTTCAGGTACTCTGTTGACTTCCATTTCATTCTGTATTCTGACCTATCGTGCAGACTAGAGGCATATCAGTGTAGTACAGTTCTTAGGTTTTATTGACCAACATTTCAGTTTCAGACTTTTTACCCTTCAGAACTAACTTCCCACTGCCTGACATGTTGTAGTCTGTCTGTGTAGGTCTGGAGGGGGGCTGTTCTCCATAGCCATCAATCAGAGGCCTTACAATAGCCTATCTTTGTGTTTGTCTATGCTTGTCCTGCTGGCTGAGACTGTTGTTGGGTATGTGAGCCTCACTGACTTGTATGTGTGTGTCCTATGGACTGAGGCAGGCTCAGGTTGTTCCTCCTCCGAGTCACTCTGTGCCTGTGCAGGCCTTGGCATTAGTGGGAGGCTGTGTGGCCCTGCCCCATGCTGTTTCTCAGGATCATATTGTGTAGCATAGCACATACAATGACAATTTGGGTACATGTAGCTGGTGAGTACTGCAAGGCTCCACTGGATATGTTCAGGCACCATGACTTGAGCATCCCAAACACACGCTCTGTTATGATTCTGGTCTGTGCATGTCCCTCATTATGGTGTTCTTGTTCAGGTGTGTGTGCATTTCTGATGGGTGTCATACATGTCAAGCAGACCACCACACTGGCGCTCTTCAAGTGAAATCTTAATGAGTGGATGGGAAATAGAAAATTTATCCCAGGGATCGCTCCAGTGGCTCTACTCGACAGAGGCACTAGGAACTAAGGTCGGGTGGCACAATGCCAGGGTAATCCTATAGGCTAGGATTGTAAAGGCTCCAGTGCCATTAGCCTAGTACACACCTATGACCCTATGAACCTAAGTACTGGAGCTGTTTCCTTGTAGAACATTTAGTGCTGATAGCACTTTTGTATGCAACAATAATTGCTACAAGAAGTCTGGTAAAGTGCTAGACTAATAAGCTAGTAAAAGTACAGGAGAGGCGAGAACTAGCAGATCTAAGGAAATAATTGAAGTGCAGACTTTGGCACCGCTCAGAAGCTTACAAACAGTCCTGGATACAGCAAATCTGTATCTGGACTAGACTAGTTACAGGAAAGGTGAGAAACAAGTGCAAACGCAGGCTTTTAAACCAGAAAGTTGAAAGAGATGGAAAGACTGCCTAAGCATATACTGTGACACTGATAGTACACAGACATATCTTCCTCTCCAGTTTTTCTTAAACTGCCTCAGATAAACTAATATTGAATTTAAAATCATATGCTGACTACTTTCGGAGCAGCCAATGCAGGTGTGTTGTGACTGAAGGACAACACTGATTAACAAGTAATTGTGCCAGTGCTGAATAATCAGATACAGTGATGTGGCATGCAGTGTAAAGAAGAGCCATAAAATATAAAATGTATGGGAATGGTAACTGTGAGCAATGGAGTTAAATGCAAAGGCAGGCAGATAAATGTTACAGTGAACTTTATGTGCACAAGCTCATATTTCAGACAGTAAAAAGAAGGCAAGCTTGAAGAATATAAGCGATACAAGATATGGTGAACTTTACAGATATATTGTCACTTAAGTTTGTGGAATTTATTCTCATTTCCTTTTCTAGTATAGAGAAATAATGCCTGTTATTATAGGGTCAGTGACTGACTGACTGAGTCTAGCTTAGGAAGTTCAGTTCCAGGTAGGGTTTTCTCTATTCGATATGTGTGCATGGGGGGTGAGGGGGAGATTACAACTGCTATATAATGGGGCAGTAAGTCTGATAATTTCTAATGATTCCAAGACAAGACTGCAAAGCCAATAACAATTATAATGTTGTTCCTGTTCCTGGCTTCCTTCAAGACAAAAACAAACAGGATATTTATAGAAAACAGAGCTATATTGCTGATACCTTCTAAAACAGATTTTTTTAAATCTCAGAACCTTGGTTTGTGATTTTTTTCTATTTCTAATGTATTGTTTCATCTGTTTTTATCTGCAACATATGAACAGATATATCACAGATCAGAAATCAAAACAATCAGAGCAAGTTTTAAAAAATGAAGCATTCAGGAAACTTCAAGATCTGGTGAATTTCCAAACATATTTACTGCATAGTTTTAAATTTCTGTGTGGAGTGTATTTCTGTGATTCCACACTGACTCTAGAAAAAAACAGTCATCTGAGATAATGCATTTCTTAAAATGTATACATTCAGGGATGTATGCAATGAAATCTGAGAGACTAAAATATTTAAAAGTAGTGGAAGCTGCTATATTTCAATGATTAGTATCTTACTATGGTATAAGACACTAATGTAACAATGAATTGCGTCCACTTAGTGGCTCGAGATTAAAAGAGCTAGGCAGTGAAGAGAGAGAATTAAATATCTCATGCCAAATCATTCAGACTTCAGGGAGGGAATTGGTGTTTTTCTGGTGGGTGAATGTTCCCACGCAACCAAAGACTTGCACAGCCACAGCAACAAGGGCCATAATCAGGAAGATGTGGTCTTAGTAATGCTAGCCCTTGAACCATGTGAGTGTGATAGCACATATGTATACAGGCGAGGGCATAGGAGGCCACTGTCATACCTTGGGCACTAATGTCAGCCACCAGGGTGAGGGGCTTTGCCTAGTTGAAAAATGCCCCTAGTCTCCACCTAGCATGACATGACTGCCATTTAGGGATTGAGTGTCATGTAGTTCCTTGGTCTGCTGACAATTAGGGTCCGTCCTGAAATGTGATGGTTTCAGTCTGGGAGAGGTGAGGCCATACCCAGAGCCAGAGGCCATTTAAATGAGGGTGCTCTCCCTCACCAGCACTTAAAGCATCATGTGACAGCAGAGGCCATATCCCCTTTGTGGCTGCCCGGAAGATGACCCCTTCTCAGTTAACTCACACACAGATGCAGGTAGGGTCTCCTGCACTAAAGAACATATGAATGATTGGTGGGGTTATGGTTGGCAGGCACAGATTGAAAAGGCACATAAAAAACTAAAAAGAAAAAAAAATCTTTATCACAATTGCAAATAGCTACATTAATCTAAAACTGAAGGCATGATAATCTTTCCATGCTGAAGGCAATATAACAGTGGAAATATAATTAACTTCATAAAGTTCCCTTGATTTCACAACTTCTTTAACATGTTTCAGAATGAGGCACACATTACAAAGGCTAAGGAACAAAACTTTACCAGAGCCATCTGTTATTTTGCCTAAGAGTCTAGCACTTTTACATTCATGTCTGAAATGTCTAGCAGAGCCTGCAGCTGGATGGTTTCATGATTAAAAACGAGAGCTCACTTAATGACTACAGATGTAACTCTTCCGTTACCAGAAATGATATAGTCTGCTCCAGGTAGTGAAACTAATAGCAAGTTCTGCTATTATGAAGTGCTTGCACTTGTTTTTAGAAATGATAGTCCAGTACCAAAACAATAACCTAAGCACCAAAACAATAACTTAAAAGTCAAGAAGCCTCAATGCTGCATTGTTTTACACATTTCAAATACAGTTGTGACAAAGCTTAGGAAAGAGTTTGTTTTTTTTAGGTATGATTTCTTATGCTACATTCTCCCCACCTATCATTTATCGCCATGACCTATGCAACAATGACTGCTGTCTTGATATACTTGCTAGCTAACAGATAAAAATATGATGTGATGCAAAAACTGTGTATGTTTTTGTTTGCATCTTGTGGTTTAGTCTATTGTAAAGAGCATGCTGTTGATTTTTGTTTCTGATTCATTCATCACTATAGCATGATTTCTGTTTCCATCATTGCTTAATACGTCCACATTGAAAGATTGTGACTGTATCAACATGATAATGTAATCAGAGATAAGCAGCTAAGCCAGATGATGTCTGCAGGATAAGAATGCTGCTTTCAAAAATAAATGCAAGTATATCATGAAAGCCCATCACATGAAACAGAGAACTAAACAGAGACAGAGAGGTAATAAGGCAGTACTGTCTTAGCATGTTTTTTACTTTGGTGTACTTTGCTGCATAAATGTAAAGAATAGGCCTGACATATTTAGAAATCAAAGATCAGTGTTGGTGAATAAGAATTACAGATTGCAACTGCAAACTAGATTTTTGGTTTCATGACCTTTATTAAAACTAACATTACCCAAGTAATCTGCATACAGCCAGGCAGACAAAATGTGAAAACCAAACAGCAGTCAGTAGGATGACATAACACTTTCAACAAAGTATATTCAACATCTGTGACTTGCTTTGTAGCATACAGCTGGGATGCCATCAAACAAATTTTTATACAAAGTGGAATGCTCATACTGACCTCAAAACTGTCCCTATTTTGAAGGTGTACATAGGCGGCTTTAGGCACCATTGAACCCGTAGTTGCTGGGGGTCCTTGGTCATGGAGACCCCCAGCCACAGCAAGTTATCTTATTTTGATATTTTTTTACATGTTTGTCAAACCAACAAAAGCTAGTAAAACAATCTTGTGTACTTAATAAAAGAGGTGGGCATTAATAACGCTTATTTATAACACTTTAAAATTTAATGGGATCTCTGGTTATAGTAACAGTGTGTTGTCAAGTAAAATCTGCAAGTCAGGCTCCACTCGAGTAACCCGCACGAGTGACCTCAACCTGGTCTGTGACATCAATAGGACTTGTTGGCGGGACAGATTTGTGACCCAGAGACTCCTCCATTTGTGGAATAGACTCCCTCTCCACGTCAAGCAGAGTACCTCATTATTCCTTTTTAAGCTCAACATGGATAACTGGATGGGGAACAGAAAATACACCCCTGAAATTCCACCTGTGTCTCGCTGGATAGTGGCATAGGGTGCTAACTTTTTGGAACATGGCTAAATTATTGACTAGGCTTGTAAGGGCCTCAGAGCCAATAGCCTAGTAACTTCCTATGATCCTATGATAAAAGACTTCATATTTTTATTAAATGGTTTACTACTGACATAGTGTCCCTGATTTAGTTAAATCTTGCTGGTGGGCATTCTTTCCACTAAAACTAAAATTATAGCCAGTTTTATGCACCTGCAATATGCATGGCCACAGGGGGCCCCCTTAATAATTCTTGATTATGTGGGGGCTCCATAAAAGCTGCTGCTAGTTGAAGAAAAAGAAAGATTATTAATTTAGTGATTACACTCTTTATCCAAAACAGAGTTGTGATATGATCTTGTTAGGATAAAACATATAATCAGTGAATAAACATGAGCATGGTAAGCACTAGAGATGACCAATCACACTACTTACCTTGGATTTTAAAAAGAGCTGATGCTTCTGATCTTCAGGGATGTTTTTCTCTTTCAGGCAGTTTTATAAATATTGGCAGATACTATAACTATAACTCACAACATCTTTGCTCAAGAATTCTGGGCAACGCCACACATAATATCATAATAAAGGCTCAAAATCAGGAACACTTCTTAAAAATATTACTTTAATTCACTTAAAAAGCTAATAGAATACCACATTTTGTATCAACATACATTTTTGGACAATAAGAAACATGAAACTGTGATGTCTTGATTTATTGATTGGTTTACCAGCAAAGCAAACTTTTTACAGGGGACCAAGCAAAATTATGAGGCAAAATCGGGGACATTCTGTGAAATCAGGGACAATGACAGGTATACACTATTCCTCAATGAGGTAAATAAAAGTGACTTACCCCTGCTGTTGTTTAATGACTGCTAAATAACAGTCACTGGTTGTGGCAGTACCAGT
Source organism: Protopterus annectens (assembly GCF_019279795.1). Taxonomy (NCBI): domain Eukaryota; kingdom Metazoa; phylum Chordata; order Ceratodontiformes; family Protopteridae; genus Protopterus; species Protopterus annectens. The sequence continues at coordinate 866,459,773 of NC_056725.1, read as the reverse complement.
TTTGCACAGTGTATTGCTATTTGCTGAAATAAGTACAAAACTATGGCTTATGCTTGTGTGTGAGTGTGTCTCTTTGTCTCTGTGTCTGTCTGTCTGTGTGTTACATTGTAAGAGTAACAAGCTGGCTATAATTTATTACACTTTCTAGCACAAACACCATCAGTATTACCGTTATGCTTTTGAGGGGGTAATGTGGTTGCAGTGTATTTAAGAGTAACAAGCTGGCCATATTTTCTTTCAATTACATTCACAAACATAGCCCTTCCACATGATAGGTGGCTATATTTGGTGGTTTAGCAGTAAAAGGATATGTGCAAAAGCAATGGTTCATTGCCACTGTGGTTCACTGAGTAGTACTGTCATCGCACAGTGCTTTACTCTGGTTGAGTTCTTCCCTACGTTTTTTTTTTCTATGTATGGTCTATGTATGTGCCAACATAGTGTAGTACACAGGCCTCTCATAATGTAAGAGCCTTATAGCTATGGTTTAGTCTGTGCATAGTATGTCTAAAACTCTGCAGCATATACTTGGCCTGAAAGTGTCCAGGGGCCCCCAATCTGACATTTGCTAGGGGTCCCCAAAATGATAACACTGGCCCTGTATATCACTATTTTCAGGGTTGATTTACGCCTTTACACACTTTTTGAATTCCCCTCATTACATGTGATTTTTGAAGACATCTAGTACACAAAAAGACATACTATATGACCAACATTCTAGCAGCACCAATAATTTAAAGAATAAACATACACACACAGCTTACATCTCCCTTTTTAAGAAGCAAAAATAAATGTGTGTAGGAAGTTTTGTAATACAATTCATTAATGTCTACAGATTTTACACCGTCTCTTTAATAAGATGCCTATATGTTCCATCCTTTTGTCAATCTCTGTTCTTAAAGCTGACCATTTGAAATGTTGGGACCCACTGCAGTGAGTCCTGAAATATGGAGAGTGAATTGCCAAAAGAATGGACACACACACACACACACACACACACACACACACACACACACACACACACACACACACATATATATACCAAGTCCCAGATGCTATTTCTCAAATATTCCCTTTTCTCTGAGGTATGGTGATCTCAGAGTTAGTATATATAAGTTTGGGGGGTTTATCCTGCCTGGAAAAAGAGGTTTTAAGGAGAAGAGCAATTTTTGAAATTCACTCTGCTCCTGTGTTTTCATTTTTTTGTTTCTTTTAAGTTGTCAACACTTGACATTTCAAGTAATGAACATTTCAATAGGGGGCCCTTTACATGTGTTTTTAGTAGTATTTCACATGCCCACTAGAAGCAGGAAGAGTTGTGTGCTATTTGGTATTCAGTTTTTATGCTTATTAGATTTCCAGATTTTTGGCTGAATATAGCTGCTTTTTAATGCTCTTTGTACTTATTTTTAATGTCTGCAGGTTGAGAGGTATGTGCTCATCTGTCATTCCTCTGAAATTAAAATGTATATGTTAATGAAATATTATAGCAATAACCCACGCCTGGGTGTGGGTAATGTGGGATTTACCCACGGTTTCACCCTCGGGACCAAACAAAGACAACCATGGGTAAATCCCGCATTACCCACACCCAGAAGTGGGTTATTGCTATTATACTATGACATTATTTAAGAAAAGAAATAATTACTTTTCTTAAATAATGGCATTGTATAATGCCTCTTTGCTGCCCTTCCGCAGCTGTCTGGTATCCGCGGCAGTTCTGATGTACTGCGCATGCCTACGCAGTACATCAGAGCTGTGGCCAAAAGCAACAGAGAAAGCAAGATCTCCGTTGCTTTTTACTGTTTCGCTATGTTAAATGGGTTTAACATAGCGAGACAGCTTTAAAATAAGCAACGGAGATGTTGCTAATTTTAAAGCTGTCTCGCTATGTTAAACCCATTTAACATAGCAGTAAACGGAGATCTTGCTTTCTCCTTTTTTTTAAACCTGTCTCGCTATGTTAAATGGGTTTAACATAGCGAGACAGCTTTAAAATAAGCAATGGAGATCTCCGTTGCTTGTTTTAAAGCTGTCTCGCTATGTTAAACCCATTTAACATAGTGAGACAGGTTTAAAAAAAAAGCAATGGAGAAAGCAAGATCTCCGTTGCTTTTTACACACTGTGTCGCTATGTTAAAGGAGTTTAACATAGTGAGACAGCTTTAAAAAAAGCAACGGAGATCTCCGTTGCTTTTTTTTAAACCTGTGTCGCTATGTTAAACTCTTTTAACATAGCGAGACAGTGTTTTAAAAGAGACTTATACTAATGGAAAAAGTCCGGGCGACCGGACCTTTTTCCATTAGTATAAGTCGATTTACAATGTGCACGCTGGCCAATCAGCATGCACATTTTGGAATATTAATGGAGGGTCATGGTATAATCTGCAGTAAATATCAAATGCATCATCCACTACCTTACTTTTCCAAACTATCTTTATGTAGAAGTTAATAGATCTCGCTGCTTCATTGTGTAGAATTATGTGCCTAATGCAGGTCCATAATGCTTAACATTGCTTAAAGTGTATTCTAGAAATAACAATACTTTTTTGTACTTTCTTATTCTACATTATTCTGACACAAGTCCAGATTCATAGTGAAGTTGTATAGTATGTAGAGTGTCACTATGTGTGAAACAGCCATGTGCAGACAGGTTGTGATGACAAAGAAAACATTGCAGGATATAGTGTATGTAAATGACCTTATAACTACATGCAAGTGAAGGCATGTAATCTAATGAATGCATAAGGAGATGTAAATGTGCATCTCAGAAAGCAGGTTGCGATTCATAGTTGCAAAGAGCATAGCAAGTTGGGTGTCATTATAACAGGAAATGCACACAAACATTTGGAGCTGCAGCAACCAAAGTTAGTAGGAGTAACAGTAGCATTTGGAAATCTTGATGACTATAAAAATTGTTCTCTCTAGGAGAGCAACATTTTAAGCTTCCCAAAGTGGAACATTTTAAATACAAATGTGAACTTTTGCAGGACAAACCATACAAATAACAGGTGCAAAGAGCTGGACTTCACTTTTTGCCAAAATAAAAGCTTGCTCTTGTAGAATGTGAGTGGCTTCTGTTCTTTGTTTCATATGTTATTAAGGTGCTTCAAATACAAAATAATTGCTCTATAGAAGTATTAGAGGAAACTTAGGAAATATTTTCTGCCCTAAAATCTCAAGATATTTGCCATATTTATGTCCCCCTCCCCACAAAATGCAACTGCCAAAACAGTGACTGTCCTGAGTAAAGAGGGACAGGTAGCAACACTGGTGACTTCTCATCATGTAGCAGGGCTGTAAGTGGTGGTAAAAAAATGTTAGCACCAACAGATTACATACCACCAGCTAATTGACCAAATGCTGACAAACTGGTTTTGTATGAACAAAGATATCTTATGGGTATTGATTGACATGTATCAACCACATCATGATCAGGAGGAATACAAGGACTTCCCATATTGATGGACACTAAAGTATGTGCACCTCTCACCATACTTGCTACAGGGACCTTCTAAAAACAAACAGGGAACAAATTGTGTATATCACAGGTGTCATCTTGCAGAATACCCAAAACATTTTTGATACACTGTTTCCACATATGAATGAGTATGTCTGCTTCCCTAACACACTGTGGGTGAGAGACACTACCATGCTTGGCTTCTATACCATCACTTGCCTCCATGAAGTACTGATTGCTCTAGACTGCACATATGTGACAGTAAAGGCCCCACCTGTTATCCACAGATAATGATATATTAGTATGAAGGGCTGCTACTACATCAACTGCCAAGGGAAAATAAACTGGCCACTGAACTGATAGCCCTCAAGGCTCCATGCTTAGTACTCTCCACTGAAACCATAATTTCCCAGGCCTAGTAAGTATGCTACTGTTGAAGTCATCTTACCGTGGAGTTAGAGACCCACCTGGTGAGGGGGTTGCATCTGGGGTACCCAGTAGCAGCAACTGAATGATTCAGGGATAGAAGCGCACAAAAGCCAGGGAAGAACAGCTCAAGACTGCATAGAACTGGGTGGAATGTATAAAATAAATGAATTAAACACAAATATGCCCTTCATCTGAGTAACAACTGTAGGAGATAGTTTCCACATTCTTTCTATTTTATTTTCCAGTTATCTTTATTTTCACTATTAAATTAAAGGTGTTATGTAGCATAGTGGTAGAGCATGTGGTTTACATGAATGACATCTTGGGTTCAATCCTCAGCATCTCTGCAGTAATTTGCTTTAGGGTGGCATAATGGCTAAGGTATTGACCTCACAGGTACAGGGTTAGATTCTCACCTTTGAAAGGGAAAGTGGCTAGGCTTAAAATGGCCCCCATGAGGGCAGCTGATCTAGTACTTGCCTATGAACCTGAAATGTTCCTGCAGTGTTAATAAATAATGCAAGTTTCAGGAAAACATCAGGAGTAAAAAATACAGTGGAAACAATTAGTTGCTTAGAAACCTGTGACAACCTTAGTATACAGATAGGAAAGTGGAGAGGGTTCAATACTAGGTTGATCTGGATGCCAGTTATATGAAGTTAACAGTTATATAGAGGATGTTGCAAGTAGATGTTTTGTAAAGAGTGGTATGTCACCAAAGAACAGAAAGCAGAACAAGAAGATCATTGTTTTTCCATCGATCCATTTGAATAATATTAAAAAGTAAGCTTAGAAAATCAGTGTTCTACACTGGATACTCAACATTCAAAAGGGATAAACTAATGTACGAGAAGAGCCTGGTGAAAAGAAATGCGTCTGCAGTGTTTCTCTCCAGGTCTCCACTGAAAATGGGTTCTGTCCCAGTCGGACTTTCCCAGTAAACAAATGTTAAATAAAATAAAAATATATATATTTTGGTATAAAATCTGTGTGCTGAGCCAGAAATCTTGTATTGGATTTGCCATTTCCTTTCCCCTTGTTAACATCAGCTCTTAAAAAGTTGCAGTTAAACAGCAGGAAAAAAAATGAAATAAAAACAACAATACCAAATATTGGGTTACACGCTTATGAAATGTTTAAAATAAAAAAAAAAAACAATAAAAATAGCAGAACTAACGTAAGTAACTGCAGTAGCAATTACAAGAGCCTGACATTTCCTTTACCCTTAAAAAGCCACAATTAGTGAATTGGAAAAAAAACAGAATGAATTAAAAGTAAAGTACAGTTGTATAAGTAAAGTAAACTACCATAGTTGTAGATGTTTGAATGATCACTGCTATATAGATTATATCCTCCCAAGGACAGAACAGTTGACCCGCTTGCAAAGCTAAAAGGCTCCTTCCATGCACCTAAACCATTCATCAGCTTGTGCTCAGCTGACAAAAAAGACAGGTTTGGACGCCAGGCCCTTCAGAGCTTTCAGGCCAAGAGAAGGAGGCTGAGCCCTGAAAGGACAATGTTAGGAATGACAAAAAAAAATAAGTGTCCATACCCTGGTATAAACAAGGCACAAAAAAAACAAGGGAAGTAGAGGGAGGGCCTGGCTGCTGCAGCATTGATCATTCAAATGTCTACTGTTAGGTAGGTTTACTTACACAGCTGTGCCATGTTCATCATATTTGATTACTGCAGCAGTAGCCATAGCTATATGGGTAGACTAACCTGGCTTACTACATTTGGGAAGGGGAAGGGTCCAGCAGACCTTGGTCCTAGCAAACCCTGATCTAGACCTAGAGAAGGAATCAAACTTGTAATGGTGTGTAAATGCATGTGTAGTGGACCAAGTTGCTGCTTCTAGAATACTTACAGAATTTAACCCTTTCCAAAACGTCATAGCTGAAGCCAAGTTTTGTTGTTGTGAAAAGAACAAAAGGTAATAGACTTAGACAACCATTTCAAAATAGTTGTGAGACAGGTTGTCCCTTCTTATCTTCACTAGAAATGAACAATTGATCCAAAGATCTAAAAGGTCTAGTTTTGTCAGGATATTAAACGAGTTAAAAGATATTAACTGAGTTGTCTGTGGACATCCAATTTATGGAGTATCCTTTCTCCCTCATTTTTAGGTTCAGGAAAGAAAATGGGGAGATGGATAATTTCACCTTAAGTAAACTTGGATACCACTTTAGGCATAAAAGAAAGATTAATTCTCAAGTTTCTGTGGAAAATGAGACAGGGTTGACTCACCAAAAAAGCTTGCAACTCAGACACGCATCTTGCAGAGGTCAGATCAAATCAATAAAACTGTTTTTTTTTATGTTAAGAACCTAAAGTCAGCCAGATTAGTTGGTTCAAATGGAACAACTGTTAACTACTCTAACACAAAATTAAGATCCCAAGGAGGGCCCATCAGATTTCTTGCGGGCCTCTTATGCAAAACTTCTTTCAGAAACATTTTAATATGAGAATGCAACAAAAGAGGGGGCTCAATGGGTAGACATTCTGAAATGGCAGATAAAGGAACCTACCACCCAACACTATGACCTGTGAGAGATGCACTTATATAGCCAAACTGGAAGTAAATCTCTCTTCACCAAAGACTGGATTAGACAGTCAAGAGGAGAAGGTAAACACTTGCACCGCACCGCACTCATCACATAGACCCTCAAAACCTACACCATCAAAACACATACACAGAAGCACAAAACACACACCTACATTCACGGAGGCTCTCAGTAAAAATCTGCCCAAACAACCGAGACCTCCAAAGCAGAAGTGCAAGCAACCCCCACCCCCCAACACAACCCAAATGACACATAGCCCACATACTCAGTGTGCCACTCAACTACAGCCCATAAGGCATAACGTACCCAACACTCTAGTCATAGGTGACTCTATAGTCAGGCACACTGATGTTCCACTCACCAGGCTAAACAAGGAAAAAGTTACTGTCAGCTGCCTGTCGGGTGCTAGGGTCCACCACATAATGCACGCACTCAGGTCACTCCACAACAAGTACAAATATTACTCTGTCATTGTCCATGTTGGTGTGAATGACCTGAGATGTACCTCCCTGGACTACATGAAAAGAGACGTGGAGGAGTTTTCCGATCTTGTAGCCCAGGCAGGTATGACCCTAGCCCTGAGTAGCATCCTGCCATCACCCAGAATGATACCACAGTACAAGGACAAAATGATTGACTTTAAAAATTGGCTAAGCTTCTGGTGTCATTATAAGGAAATCCAGTATCTGTCTGCCTGGGATGACATGATTGACAGACCACTCTGCTTTGCCAGAGATGACCTGCACTCATCGCCCTTGGGATTCCGGATACTGGCAAAGGCTCCTGCCACCCCTATAGTGCCTTTTTTAGGCAAGGTTCAAATGACAAATTTGCAACCGTAACAGGTACAAGCAAGCAAAATCTGAGGGTAATGCTACTCATTGCTAGAAGTCTAAACCTCAAAATGCACTCACCTGAGGCACTCCTTAAAATGGAGAACACTGACATCTGTGCAGTGACAGAGACCTGGTTCAAAGCTCCAGAGAACACCCCTGCATTACCAAGCTATAATTCATACCACACCTTTTGGCCACCAAACCCGGACTGAAACACTAAAGGTGGAGGCATGTCCATGTTCATTAAGAATATCCACACCTCCAAGCTAGTTGCTCAGCATAATGCATCCGAGATTATCCAAGTTCAACTAACTCTGGGCAAAACCGCAATCCAGATTGTAGCTTGCTACAGACCCCCCACCATGCCCCAGGATTCCCACTCCTCTTTTCTTGATACACTGGAAAATATTAAGGTACAACCCAACACCCTAATAATGGGGTGATTTCAACTACCCTACCATTAACTGGGAAAACTGCTCATGTACCAACTCTTTTGCTCAACGTTTTCTGGAAATCATCAATTCCAATGCCTTGGATCAACTTATCCATACCCCCACCAGGGGCAGCAATATCCTAGACCTGGTCATCACCAACATGGGTGACCGGTGTTCCACACCAGAGGTCAGCTCCTCATTGGTCAGATCCGACCACAAGCTAATCACCCTAGACATCCACATCCCACTCCCACCCCCATTAGGAAAACAACCGTAAAAAATTTCTCCAAAGCCAACTTTACGCTTCTTAAGACAGAAGAGGCAAACTTCACAACACCCATGCAGATGGACAATAGAAGTACGACTGCTGAATCCTACACAAATGCACTTTATAAGCACTTACACAAGTGCATGGGTCGTGCTATCCCTAACAGAACCAAGATGCTATCCTCCAAAAAAGGAAGCCAATCTGGTGGTCTTCTGCCATAAACAAACTCTACAACAGAAAAAAGAAACTGTTGCAAAAAAGAGTAAAATCCCATGATTGGAGAAACTCTCTGGTCAGCCTCAGTAAGAAGCTGAGATCCCTCATAAAATCCTCCAAAGCTAGTTATGAAAACAAAATTGCCACTGATTCTAAAGACAACCACAAAGCATTCTATAGCTATGTCAAGAATCTCAATGGCAACACTCAGATCTGCTCTGAGTTGCAGCACAATGACACTAAATATACAGAACCAACTGATATTGCCAACATCCTGGCAGATAGGTTCAGTGCTAACTTTACCCCCCTCTCACCCCCTAAAGGGCCCATCTTTATACCAGAAGAATGCAAAGTTCTTGTAATCACGGCTGCACAGGTAAAAACCTCACTCTCCAAAACCAAGAACACAGCATCCATGGGACCTGACAACATCCCAGGCTGCCTTCTACACGAATTACAGAATGAAGTGGCACCCCACCTAAGTACCATGTTCAATCATAGCCTCACCTCAGGCTTTGTGCCCATTGAATGGTGCACCACGACGGTTATCCCACTCCACAAAGGGGGGGGCAACAACAGACCCCGGGAACTACCGCCCCATTAGCCTGACGAGCCTGGTCTGCAAGGCCATGGAATGTATCATCATGGAACTCATAAACAAAGACATTGGAGATCTCCAAACTCTGGACCCCACACAGTTTGGGTTTGTAAAAGGTAGATCATGTCTCCTAAACCTGATAGACTTCTTTGAAGTAGTCACCAAAGCCATAGATATGGATAAGGTGGTTCACACAGTCTATCTAGATCTCGGCAAGGCATTGCACACTATCCCCCACTCTTGAATTATAGATAAACTCACTAAACTAGGTACAAATCCCTATGGCACAAGATGGGTTGCCAATTGGATTACTGACAGAACCCACACTGTGAAAGTAGCAGACTCCAAATCAGACTTCAGACCAGTGACAAGTGGAGTACCACAGGGTTCAGTCCTGGGTCCTCTCATGTTTGGTATCTACTTCTCTGAAGTACAGGCTAACACAGAAGGTCTTTGGCTAATTAAATTTGCAGATGACTGCAAACTAGGAGCCATAATCGAAACTCCTAATGATGTGGACATCCTACAAAAGGGCCTCACTGAGACAGATGCTTGGTGTCAAAGCCATGGTCTCAAGCTCAATGTCAGAAAGTGCATTTTCATCACCTTTGGTAAAAAGTGGACAGGAAATCCTTCTACGTGGCACACCTCATCACAAAAGGTTTCCCATCCAGAAAAAAAGAGGTCATTGTTCCCCTCTACTCATCACTCATTAGACCCATTATATAGTATAATGCCCCTTTTGGTATGTACCTCACAAAACATCTACAACAACTGGAAAGGCCGCAAAAATACCTCACAGAGAGGATTAGTGGCCTCAAACAGATGCCTTACGCAGACCGTTTAAAAAAACTCCAGCTTTACTCAGTCACATATCGCCTACTCAGAGGCGATCTCTGCCTAACATACAAAGCTATGTCAAACCCAGAGCTGTTGGACATGCTCCACTTAAAGAAATCCCAATCCCTCCAAGCTACACGCTCTAGGGATCAAACCTTGTAACCACAATAAACAGAACATGCTGGAGGGATAGAGTCCTGTCCCAGAGACTTCCTATACTCTGGAACAGACTACTTATCTATGTCAAACAGAGCTCCTCATTAGCACTCTTCAAGAAAAATCTTGATGACTGGATGGGTAATAGGAAATTCATCCTGGGGATCACTTCTGTGGTTCTGCTTGACAGGGGCACAGGAAAATAATTTTCTTGGGTGGCGAAAGCCAGGGTACCTTTTTGGCTAGGCTTGAATAGGCCCTAGGGCCAATAGCCTTGTACCTACCTATGAACCTATGAACCTAAGAATAGTAACTCACAAAAATATTTGTAAAAATAGAGAAATGCTATCCCTAAATGGGGGTTCATTATGCTATTGACAATTAAAAAGAACTATTCCATTTGCTAATACATGATTTTCTAATGGCAGTCTTTCTTGGTCCAATAGTACCTGCTGTACTTCCTCGGTAAACAGGTACCTAAAGGGAATTAAGACTCTATCATCCAGGCAGTCAGTTAAAGTTGATTGTGTCGAGATATATTAAGCACCCCTGATCTTGTGTGAACAGATCTGCTGAGATGTGATCTGTGATGAAGCATGTAGTAATTACCCCTGCCCATTTCCAAAAGAAGATAGAACCACTGTTGCCTAGGCCAAAAGGGTATCATCATAATGATCATGGGGGATTCCTTCTGTATCTTCAGAAGTACTCTAGATATCAGTAGAAATGGTGAAGAAGCATACAGGAGCATTCCTGTCCAAGGAAAGGAAAGGAAAAGGCATCTGTTTTCCAGGTCTTCTCTAATGGAATTATTTTGAAGAATCTTAACAGCTTATTGTTCAGAGAGGAGGCAAATAGATCTGCTTAAGGAATTCCCCAGAGATGGCACAAATCTTGGAAGACACTCTGATCCATTCATGAAGGTCTGCCTTTGTCCTGCTCAGCTTGGCTGCCACATAAGTTTGCTCTGACAGAATGTAGGATGCCTGTAGCGTGGGATTGTGCTATGAAGTTACAGCCCAACCTAACATGACTAGTCTGCAATGGGGGTACGACCTGGTTCAAACTTAATGTACCACATGACAACAGTATTGTTTTTACCAACTTCAAGATGTCCAGGGGACCAAAGATGATTCAGAGAGCTAAGTGCCCTTAATCAGGGTAAATATCTATTTTATATTTATGCACTTGCATCTGTCATTGGTGTTCCACATATCTTGTACATTTATCCCTGCTGAAACTGTTCCGCAAGCAAAAAATGAGGTGTCTGTGGTGAATTGACTGCCTTGGATTAGGGAGTGAGAAGTGGAGACCTGGATTTAGGGAAACTTGCTGTCTCCACCAAGTGATTACTTCACAGACAAACTCCAGCACTGGAATTTGAAGAAACAAAGGACGTTAGTGCTGGCACCAAAGAAACTTCAGATACCACTGTATCTTTCTCATGTGGAGTCTTGATATGGGTATCATAAAAATCAGAGATGCCATGAGACCCAAAATCCTGAGATATTTCCACATAGTAACCGAAGTCTGAGTGGGAAACTTAAGAAGAAGATATGGATATTGATATACATCTGTTTTTTTTTTCCTGTGGAAGAAAAGCTCTTTTAACTGAGGTGTCTAGTTGACACCCCAGAACACAATCCTATGTGAAGGAGTCAAAAAAGACTTTTGAATGATCTGTTGGAATCCCAACCTGTGTAAGAGATCTCTCACCCAAGTAACAGATTCCTGACACTTTGAAATAGACTCTGCAAAGTTAAGCAAGTCAACTAAATATGGAAAAGAATTGTAGATACCTTGTAGCCTGCAATGAGCTATAACTGGAACCAGACACTTTGTGATCATTCTTGATGTCATGGATAGTCCAAAGGGTAAGGCAAAAAACTAATAATGTGATCCAGGCACATAAAACCTTAAGAAATGCCTGATTTTGGGATAAAAAGGCTGTGATGATAAGCATATTTTAAGTCAATTGTACCAGGAAACTTAAATGAAGAAAAGGAGATAACAGGTTGTGAAATGACATCATTTTTGAACTTGGGCACTATCATGAACGGGTTTAGAAAAGAAAGTTCCAGAACTGGTCTCAAGCATTTTCCTTCTGTGGCACTAAAGCATCCTTGCATAAAAACCTTTCCCAGCCTGGGAAGGAGGAAATAGTTCTATCACTCCCTGGGACAGCATGGGTAAATAAAAGAGTCTGGTCTAGTGGAAGAGGAATTACCCCTTGGAAAGGATAGATTTCCTCCCACTGCCATCTGTAACTTTGACGAATGTTATTCAGATCCCACTTGTCTGAAGCTATCTGTTGCCAAACAGAAAAGTGGAGATTCAGACTTTCGTAAGAGAAAAGGAACTGCCAGGAGTAGGGTTTAGAGGTCCCTTAAATAGTCGCTCTGACTTGTTGGACTGTTCTTGGTTTTCGGGGGTTCCTGAATTCTTTTTTGAAACCCCTGATATTTCCTAAACATCTGTTTACCCGTATTAGAAAATCCCTTGGAAATCTTGGAAAAGGAGGGCTGAAAAATCCTAGATTCCCTGTACCAACAAATCCCTTTCATCACACCTTTTGATAACCTCTTGCAGCAGAGGAACCAAAAAGTAAATCTCTGTCCAAAGGAAAAATTAAAATCTCTTTTTTCACATCATCTGGGAGGTTCTGAGAATGCAGCCAAGCAAACATCCTCAAAATAGTACCTGTGGCCATAGCCCTGGAAGAAGTATCATGAGTCATACACACACTGTAATCAATGAATTGTGATTTGCAAAATGAAAGGTACTAAATTATTTACGCAAGTTTTTCCTTACAGGAAGAAACTGCAAAAAAAACATTCAACATACTTACACAATTAGTCCGAATAAACTTTAACATATGAGCCTGACAATTCAAAATTCTGAATACCAAAGTTACAGAAGTACACACTTCCCCCCCATACTTATCAATAATCTTCCCATGCTTGTCAGAAAGAGCAGGACTGGAATTAAACAAATGTTTAGCAGCAGTAGGACTGACTAAACCTATAGCTATTGGGTTAGGTTTGGGAAGACTGTATAAAAATGTAAAAGACTGAGGAACTTTATTCATACTATCTGCCTTTTTAGGGGCAGCATACTATCAGGAAAATAGCAGGCTGTCACGCATCCTCTAAAGCTGACAGAACTGGAGGAATGGGTGAAGGTTTTAGGAATTCCTTCTGTAACAGCTCACAGTATTTCCTGAGTGACTCAGAAACCTCAGTGTTCTCCCATTGAAACACTGGTACAATCAAAAAATAAACTCAAAGAAGGATAAGGAGACACATCCACAGGGAGAATCAGAAACTGAGGTCTCCTCTGAGTCTGAATCAGAAAACTGAAAAGAAAACCCTGTATTTGTCCTTTCTTGTTCCTGTCCAGATTCAGAATTTTGAATCAATTCAGGAAAAGAGGCAACCATCTTTCTTTTACCAGAAACAAACTTGTCTATAGACTCTTCTTTTTTTGGTTTTTCCTTTCTTGTTTTATCTTCAGTATATCTTCAAGATTCTCCACTAAACATACTGTATGAACAACAATCAAATGTTACTATCTGCTATACTTTTAATTGTATGTCTAAACCACTATGCTTATGTAAATATCTTATGCAATCATATGTTATTGTCTGCTATATTTTTATAACTAAATGTGTAAATAGCTTATGTATAGTATGTTAGCAGGAAGCCGCGGTGGTGCAGCGGTAGCATTGTTGCCTCACAGCAAGAGGTTCTCCTGTTCAATTCACGGCTGGAGTGCCTTCTGTTTGGAGTCTGCATGTCCTCCCTGTGGTCGAGTGGCCTCCGAAAGACATGCGTGAATGGGCATGCCTTCGCTGAAGGTTGGGTGTCGGGCTGGCAAAACGGCACCATAAAAAATCTACTGCCAATCATTAGCAGACCGGAGTTCCTCTGTGGCAACCCCTAACTGGGAAAAGCCGAAAAGACAAACAAACATAGCATGTTAGCAATTGTTCTGGAGCTTTTCTCCACAGGCCTCCACTGAAAACGGACAGCTTTGTTCCATCGGACCATCCCGGTAAACAAATGTGAAATAAATAAATAAAATAAAGAAATCAGTAGCCTGAATTAAATGCTGAGCCAGACCCAGTAAACTACTCCTGTCTATGAAAATTTGAGGAGAAGCACAGATATGTTTGGCTGTTTTTTTTTTTTTTTCTTTTTGACAGGAAGAATGGAGCCAACAGTGTTATTAAGGACAGCAGCAGCTTCTCCAGGGATGGGCACAACATTCTGACCAAATAGGGGAGTCTTCCCTGTTTCTCATTCTTTCTCCCTGGAGCAACAAAAGTGGTTCTTCCTTGCCCACTGAGGGGACCCAGAAGTACGTGGCTTACCCCCAGTGCATATTGGCTGTAGGGGTTACATCAGAGGATAGGATAAAAGATGAGTGGTTTGAGGAACAAGCTATGGCCACATCAGACTCGTCCACCTACTGCTGAGAGAAACGGCTAGCCTGCTGTGGTGGTAAAGGGCTGTTTGCTTAACCTTTTCTTTTTGTGGCTGGAAGAAGGACTGATCATGGGACTGGTAGTTTGCTCAGGGTCAAGCCAAAAATGGTGCCTTTTTCCCAAGAAAAAACAGCACCAAATATGGTAAAAATGAAAGCCTTTAAAAGTCACTTTTTTCACGGAAAACAGTAAAAAGCACTTTAAAACAGTTTGTCAGTCCCCGAAAGTAAAATAAACACAAATTATCTACATAAATAAATGGTTTTCAATTACTTTAAACAACTTTTAAGCTCACAGTAAAAAAGTACAGTTCTGCTTAAAAGTATGGTTAAGTCTCATGGCAGTCCTTTAAAATGGGTCTATATTATAATCGCAAAAGACGAAAACCGTGAATACGAAAAAGGCGACACAAAAAGATCGAACTACCAGATGAGCGAACCACCTAATCAGCGAAAACCACAACATCAAACGGATTTCCCTAACCAACAGCGCCATGTAAGTATACCTAAACCAACTACAAAAAACAATAACAAAACACTCTTTTGCAGGGTGGCAAGACCCCCTGCACCCCCCACACCCCCCTACATAAATATACCATCTCCAAGATCGCACTACAGTGGGGAAAAGGGTATATACCCTTATCCCCAGAATCGCCCTGCTGTCCGAACAAATGTGTTCGATATTCTGCTTTTCACTGTTCTGGTAGTTCACTCTTCTGGTAGTTCGCTCATTATGCATCGACGTTTTCATATTCCCGGTTTCCGTCTTTCGTGATTATGATATAGACCCCTCTAAAACACAAATTCCAAGCTTAAAATAATTTTCATAAACCAGAAAGTACAATAAAACATCATTTTTTTAAAGTAGAGGTATTTGCCCCAAAGGGAACTTATCTGCCCAGCAAAGGAACAGCACAAGCCGATTGTTGATCCTTGAACACCCACAGAGAAGCACTTTCTTCAATGGCAGGAAAGTCCGGAAGGGCTTAACATCCAAACCTCTTTTTTTTAATCAGCTCAGCTTGAACTAATAGTTTAAGTGCATAGAAGGTGCCCTGTAGCTTTGGATGATGGACAGCTGTCATATCCTTAGCAGGATATAAACCATATACCTAAGGCTACTGCAACAGTGATCAATATGATGAACATCTGCAGCAGCAGTTAGAATGATGTGTGTGTGTGTGTGTGTGTGTGTGTGTGTGTGTGTGTGTGTGTGTGTGTGTGTGTGTGTGTGTGTGTGTGTGTAGCTATGTGTGTGTATGTGTGTGTGTGTGTATGTTCCTATGAGCACATCTTGTATTGGTTTGGATTGCATCTGACAGCAATAAGCCAAATTGTAATACGGTGGCTATTATTTATGTGTGAAATCATTCATTTGATCACAATCAGAGAGCCGTGCTCCAAATAGTCAAGATGCTATCATATAATCTCAAAAGTCATAATCACTCAAGTCCACTTTCAAACCACCAAAATGAAATTTCAGTGGACGGACCATTATTTTAATATCCTTGGCTGCAAACTATGGGATTCCCTCCCCTCTTAGTGTAAAGATAATTCCTCTTATTCCAAATTCTGCCCACTACTAAAATCTCCTCTCAAGTTGCAAGGTAAATGCAAATTTTCTCTCTTTGGACATACAACCTAATTATCATAAATTTTACCTTCCCCAATTAGATTCTTCTTCTTTAGCTTCTCAAATAACAACAAGAATAACAACAGCATTTGTTAAGAGCTTCTTCTGGAAGTCAAGTAAGATTATGTTTAACTAAACACCGTGTATAGTTTTACTTTTATCCCTATTTTTATAATTGCTGCTTTGATTCTGGTTGTCACAATCTGCAGTATGTTGTTTTCCATACTGTCAGGCAGTGAATGAAATAGGTCTATTGCATCAGTGCTTTACCCCGATTAACAAATTTAAATAAATAAGTAAACATCTGCTTGTGTGTATGTATGTGCGTGATGCATACCTTTGTGCATGCATGTGTGTATTTGTGTGTGCGTGTGTGTGTGTGTGTGTGTGTGTGTGTGTGTGTGTGTGTGTGTGTGTGCGTGTGTGTGTGTGTGTGTGTGTGTGTGTGTGCGTGCGTGTGTGTGTGTGTGTGTGTGTGTGTGTGTGTGTGTGTGTGTGTGTGTGTGTGTGTGTGTATAAATGAGTTTCTCTACATGTGTGAGAGACTATGCCTCCCTGTGTGTGTGTATAAATGAGTTTCTCTACATGTGTGAGAGACTATGCCTCCCTGCTTTTCATCTATTTGTACTTATAGACATTATTGAATACTTATATATCTTATATTTTGGATATAAAATACTTCCTCCAATTTTATATCCTTTCCCAGCTCTGAAACATTAGGCAGATTTAACATCAGAAATAAAGTGGAGTTCGAGCCTACCAAACTCACACTGTTATGGTGCATTCTGACCAGTAGCTGAGGGGCATACCTCTCAACTGTTCAGATTTTCGCAGAATGTCCAGATTTTTGCCTCATATTTTTGGTATGTTCCTCTTAAAATTTGTGATTTTCTGTATTTTTGTGGCAAATTAGTGAGGACTAAATTCACTAAATAATGATAGATATTTGAGTTTCAGACTTCATAGCCTTCGGAAATTGCATGGTAACAGAAGACCTTCTCTTCTAGCAACTTTCTAAGTTTATAAGAATGATATTTAAATTTTGTCCCTATTTTTGGGGCTTTGCCCCCCCCCCCCATTATTTTTGGCTTTGTCCAAATTTTTTATGCTAAGAGGTTGAGAGCTATGCCGAGGGGAAACAGCAATAGTGAAACTCAGTGGAGCTGCTAAGGGTGGAGGGGAGGCATGTTCCCAAGGGCAGAGGGTAGGCAATCCTTTAGGCCTACACCCTACCACCCAACAACCACCAGGGAACCAAGGGCTGAACAGGATTCATGACCAGGAACAAATGGTACAAAGGGTTCTTGTCTAACCTAGGAATATCTTGCTTCCATCTCCCTGGAACAAATATACCAAGTGGATGCTGACAGTGAAGGGTGAGGTCTTGGTGGGGGAAGTAAAAAAAAAATCAATAAATACTATGTACATACTAATAATAAAACACACAAAAAATTTAACCGACTGCCCATTTTCTAAGAGTAAGATCTCAAAAAACACGGAGCAGTCTGTTAGTTCCCTGCAATGCACCCCCCCCCCCCCCGGTCAGGCATTATTACTTGCTTATACTATGCAGGGATGTAAACTAAATTAACCAGCCAATTAGAATCACTATTAGAATGCTCATACAGGGATATTTTTCCTATTACTCATGTTGAAACACTTAATAATAGAACAGAGGTCAGCATCGCAATATGAATAAAAACAACAGCCAAACATAAAGTAGAAAGCAAAATGCTGTTCACACAGTCTTCCTAATGCTGCTACATGTATACACTAACTGGCAAACTTCCAAATTAAACATTTCTTGTACTACTGTTTTTTTTTTTTTTTTGTCACTCTGATTGCTTTCCACATGCATATGCGCATACTGAGTGATTGCAGGAATAATAAAAATGGAAATGTAAAATAGTTTTAACTATATAATAGAAATAATATCAGGCAGGGGTTGAGAGTTATAGTTTTGATTTGCTCACCCTGGCCTAAACGTATGATTATTAGGCAAACCTTGTCAGCCAGGAGTAAATAGCATCAGACCTGCCACCCCTTGCAGGGTATTACTCCTGCATTATTACATTTAAAAACTGATGAATGAACCACCATAAGCTTTATAAGCTTTATACTAAATGGAAAGGTTGCAAGGCTATTATAAATGGATCACCATGCACATCTTGTCATGGTCATATAACTCAGCACTGTAAAAGATGTGAAGATGAGCAGTGAGGAAGCATTTTGTTTTAACATCAGATTAGGTCATGGTAAGCAATCTGATGTTCCACCACTCCTCTGTGAAGGCACCCCTTTTCTTGAGACAAGCCACTTTGTAATACTTAGAATTCACTTACCTTGAATTGAAAACCTGAGTATTGATTACTGTCCCTGTCCAACTTTGTAATGTCTACATTTTTAAGTAGGCACCAGTATGGAAGCCAAAAAACATACTTACTCTTGAAAAAAAATCTGTGAGCACCATTTTATATTTAACTGTTTTACATTTAGTGACATTTCATTGCTGAATTCTACTTAATTCTTCCAATTTCAGACAGTCATAATTTGACTTTTCCCTTGAATAGACTATTTTCCTGGATATGCTTTTTATACTTTGCTGTTTAAATGAAATAGTCACAGCGTAACTGTTTTGCTTATGTTGCTTTTCGTTACACTGCCCTTGTATCTGGGTCCTGAATTCAGCACATTCTCGTCTAATAAACACAAACCCCAGAAGTGCCAAGCAATGTCACTTTTTTAAGTTTTATTTAAAGGTCCTTGCACCTAAACTTGCACTGTAGTTTGCAATTTGCTTGCCTGTTTTCCCAGACAGGATAACATAACTCCTCCTTCACTTACAAACTGTGCTGTGCACTGATTCTTCAAGCAAGCACCCACATATAACTAGCATAAAGAAAATCTACCTAACCCAAATAATTCTGATCTGTAAATTCAAACTGACAACAAAGTCACAACACTAGACGTATTCTCTTGTGCTTCCAAATGACAAGTAAATAGTTTACAAGCATCAACATAAAATGTAAACATGTAGTCCTGCAAAAATGCATGTTAGTTTTACTTATAATAAAACAGGACAAATATAAATGAAGGAATGTGTCTTCCTTCTGGCTTTACAAGTTAACAGACTTGATTATGTGTGAAACATGCATTCATATCTTTCAGCAGAAACATCCTAGGAATGTGTTTTAATGTGATTAAAAATCAGTGCAACTTGTAGGCCCAAACCTCAGTAATGTGTGTACTTCTTTACATCTACTTTATTATATACACAATATTTTACTGTACTGATATTATACTTCTAAAGCCTGACAAAAAATTTAGGAAGCACCAATCGTTTGTTCCCTAGGATATCATAGCCCACAAAATGTCTATAAATGGCCAGACTTCCTCAGAGGTTTGCAGAATGTACATGGTCTATGTCTCTTGGCTCATCTACTGTAAATTCCTCAAACATTTTTTGAGAGATCTCCTTTCAGATGAGGAGGGGTTAGAAAGGAAGCCCGTCCCAGACCGCCAATCGCTCCCTTAAGAAAATGTCTGGGACTGAGAGTCTCAAAAGCTGCAAGATTCCTGATGCAAATTCTCAAACACACCAAGTCTAGCCACTTTCCTGTGGCTCGGGGCTCGGGCAAGGTTTCTGTATGTCTGATATCTGAGCGCACAAGACTAATAGAAAATAAAAGAAGGAATGTAGTGTATCCACATCTGTACATTCACTGAGCCTGAACCATAACTCTAGGTTTTCCCAGCAGATGTAAAAATGCACAACAAATGTGGGCAAATACTTGTGAGGCTGCCAGAGAAGTTGCTTGCATCTGACCATCACAAAAATGTTTTAAAAGTAATGTAAGTTTCATGAAAATAACTGGCTATACTACACTAATAAAGCTGTAATCTAGTCTAACCACCTGTCTGGACATTTGGTTGTACAGCTTCTAAATATAATATCAGAGTGGTTTTCTATAGTTTTGTATATAAAAGATCATATTCTGAAAGAAAACAAACTTGCTTCAGTAAAATAAGTTTACATAGCTTCACGTACTATACTTAAGAAAGCATTTTCATACACTATGTCTGAAGCAGTGAAGAGGTCTGCTTCTCTGAGACATGCTAATTAGGTTTCAGACAAAAACTAAACAAATATCACTGCCCTGTCTTGAAACACATAATTCAGGCTACATAAACACTGAACAGACTTCTGTTAAAATTTCTTGCAACAATGTTTGTAAATAACAAATACTCTGCTGAAAAAGGCATCAGTAATGTGGAAGGTTGAAATGATTTGTCAGTACATAATGTTAAATTGTAGAGGGATGCTCTAAACTAACTCAAATAAAGTGTTATAGAATCATGCCTTAATCTTGTGATGAAAATTATAGGCTCAAAGAATGTATATCCTCCCCTCTGATATTAATGTTATTAATATTCTTTTATTTCATTTGTATTTATTTTTTAACTAGGTGGGTTTATTTTATTTTTCACTTTGTCTGTTGTTTGACTGAGGTAAACCCATTCAGCACAAGTGTTTCTTTTTCAGGGCAACACTAGAACACTGTCAGGTTAAATGACCTACTCTTTTGTCACACAGTATGCAGATGATAAATGGAGACTCAAACTCAGGACTACACAATAAAGCTTGTTAGCAAGTCACAACCTTAACCATCTGCGTTTACTTCTCCTAGGGCTCCTCCATGATCTATGTTAAAAAAGCAACAAGATTCACAGTAATCTAACTGATGCAAATTAACTGTGTATTGTGAGTAATGAAACAGTGAAACAGACAATACACTGATCAGGTTTGAGCCATATGAACCAATCAATCTACTTCAGAATGACTGAACCAGTTCACTTGTGAGAGGGGGCTGTAACATACTGCAATCCTCTGCGGAGACTTTTCCCCAAACACCGTTAGACGTTAACTACATTCATCACTGCTGCAGCTCAGTCAAAGATGGAAAAACACTTGCTGAAAACATTCATAATTACAGCCATTTGTGGCCATTCACAATTCTAGTCTTTGTAACTTGACATGGTTCCCATTATTACCAGATGCAAAGAATTTGAGCTTACCTATAATTTGCAATTATCACAGCCTAAAATGAATACTTAACAACAAATACACTGTTTAATTGTCATGGTTGAAAAATGGGACTTGAATAAGTTGATAATTCTGGGAAATTTCAATTTCCCTAACATTAACCAGAGATCTGTTTGTATGGAACACACCTATTGAGCAGAAATAATTATATGACCTAATGACATCAAGAAAGTTAGGTACAAATGATTGATTTTTTTTTTACTAGAAATATTTGACATGCTATTAATAACTGGCATTTTTCTTTATACATGGAAGCTGTCAAATATAGTACCTCTACATTAGGTGGACCATATGATGACATCACCAGCTATTATCCAGTAACTTTGACATCATTGTTGGGCAAATGACCTGAGACATATTTCTACCATTACTAACTAAAGATGGCAATATTAGTGTCCTTGCGGACCTTAATCAATATGGATTTATGAGAAATAGGTCAGCCTTTACTATCCGATAGAGTTTACAAACCTGTCCGTGAAGTATTAGATAAAGGCATTAGTGCTAGCACAGTATACTTCAACCTTTCAAAGACATTTGATAGCATATCCAACATGTTACAATAATACATTCAAGGACAGAGCTGGATATTAATCATGCATTATTGCATGGGTTAATTGCTGGTTAAAACATAGGTGCCATGGTGTAAAATTCAGTCACTGGTTAAAACATAGATGCCACAGTGTAAAATACAGTCACTTTTCTAAATGGGTTGACATTATTGTTAAGAAAAATGTACATATAGTTAAAGCAAAGGTAATGTGCATCTTAGGTTCATAAGTTCATAGATGTGTACTAAGCTAACAACCACTAGGGTCTTTTTAAGCCTAGCCATGCATACCAAATATCTGACAAGTTCTGGTATCTTTGATATGTGTAAGCAGTTGCTTGGAAGAAGAAACATTCAAAAGCAGGGACCTGGGAGATGAACCATTTATAGGATGCCTGTGTCCATAGAAACATAAGTGCCAAACGAGGGATGAATGTTTTATTCTCCATCCAATTGTCCAAGTTACATTTTAATTGGGTTAGGGAGGAACTCTGCTTCACATGGATGGGCAGCCTGTTCCAGAGAAGGGGTGGTCTCTGGAATACACACCTGTCTCTCCAACAGGTTATACTTATATCACAGGTAAGGTTCAAGTCTTTAGAATGGGTAATTCTGGTGCTGTTTGTTTTGTAGATATGCAGTAGGTCCATCAGACTGGGGTCTGACAATGCCTTGAATGCCAGTCATAGATCCCCCTTCAACAGTCTGTAGGAGACAGAATACAGGGATAGGGAGTTGAGGTGGTCTGCACAGGACATGTTATGCCCTTTATTCTTTTAGTGAGGAACCTCTATGGATGTTCCAATAGTTGAATGTACCTGGTGAGGTACATACCGAATGAGGCATTTGACTCAATGATAGGGCTGATGAATGCTGAATACAGTGAAATAATGAACTCTTGGACTTAGATGCCATACCTTTGTTTGTTTATAAGTTGCACAACATAGAATACTTTCCTCACTACTGTAGACACATGATAGTCAAAGGCTAGATTACTGTCTATGTGTGTCCCCAAGTCCCTGACTACTATGTTGATTCTTAGGGGGGTGTTGTTAATATTACAGTTACTAGGGTTAGATGACTTCACAGAGGATACTATTATACATTTCTTGGCATTTAGTTTTAGTCATAGGCTGGTTTTGAAAAACAAACTTTATTACACATGTGACGCCCCACCACTGGCCCAGTAATCAAGGAACCTCAATCCTCACCAGTGGCAACAGTGGGGGATGTACATTGGGAGGATGACAGGTACACACACAGTATTTCCAGATGCAGCTCTCTGAATCAAGTGCAGTTTCCCTTAAGAGAACACAGAGACCACAGTCAGTCTGGGGCTGGTTTCTCCCTCTTTCTCCAGATCTCCAATAAGACTCCCCACTGGCACAGCTATAGAGTTGAGATCTCAGCTGAGTGCCCAAGCCAAGGCCTCCAGCACTCTCTTTGTCCAACCAGTGCTTTGTGTCCCTGCCCAAGTACCTGAAACACACACACATTTTGAGGTTTGATACACACACACACACACACACACACACACACACACACACACACACACACACACACACACACACACACACACACACACACACCTACCTGGGAAAGGCTGGCACAGGATTACTAGCTATGTCTCCTTCTGTCCAGACTATAAGGTAGTTATTAATGCCACCAGCCAACTCTTTATCAGCTACTTTAAGGCCCTTAACAAAGGGTGCCCAATCTTACTGTGTAATGTTGCTATCAATACAAATGGTAGTTTGACCAAGAGCAAGGCTATTAGGAGTGGCCTACACAGCATCACCAAATAAATATGCAAGTACTCTCAGAGCTTAAATATCTCTAGACAGATCGGCCAAAATGAAAGGTTTGAAAATATTTAATAATAAATAATAAAAGAACAAGAATATACTCAATATATTTATAGTAACATCAGAGCTGAAAATCACAGCAAATGTTTAAAACAACATTGCAGAATAGTCTCAAATAAATAAAGAAAAACATCTAAATTAAGCTTTGCTATATTCCTGACTATATCTAACAGAATTAGTATAAACTAGTGCACTTACTTAATTAGAGCTGTAAGGCAGATGTGTGGTGAATGGATCTTGTCAGGTCCAAGACAGAATACAGAATGCAGAGTCTCTCTCAGAGAGTACTTAAATTAATATCTCAAATATTACTCCTGGGATAGCTTGCAAAATGACATAATTTTTTGTCATCTGTCTCTTTCTCGGGTAAACCCCCCACTGCTGAAAGCTAGCAGTATTTAGCATCCACCAGTAAAAATACATAGACAAGGGCTTTTCCTCAGATCTGTGCAGCTGTTGGAAGCCATAAAACAATAAAACACTTCCACATCACAAGTCTAGTAATTATTTCTTCTTCAAGACAACACAGAGAGCTCCCTAATATAGACATCCTGTCCCTTGCTGTCATAAAGTAATTCAATTTCAGCTATTTTCTGAAGTTAACCTTCTGTATTCCAGTTTCCACTATTAAAATATATACATCTAAATGGTTATAATAGTGCAGGTACATTTCTGTTCGGTTCCAGTAGAATACACTGTGGATAGATTTCAAACAGTATTTTGTAAAATACCTCTTCAGCACACGTCTGTGCAAACCATCTTATATGACATACAGCTCTAATACATTTGTAACACAAACATCTTATATGAATCATGTTGATATTCATAAATAACATATAATTATTTAAAAAATTCCAAATAGCTGGGCTGTCAGTATCTCCTTTCATGACAACAAAATCTAATAAAGTTCCTTTAAAATTATTTACAACCTATGCTACGTCCATGATGGAATACAACTCTGTATTCTGTATTTATTCAACAGGTTGTCTATCAGTGCTCAAAAATATTCAAAGGATATTCACCAAAAGAGGTAATAGTTGCAAGTTTCTTTCATATCAAGAAGGTTTATAAAGACTTAACCTATTTTCTATCAGTTATTGATATCTATGAACAGATTCCGGATACTGGCCAAGGCTGTTGGCACCCCTATAGTGCCTTTTTTTAGGCAATGTCCTGAAGACAAAATTATCACCATAACAGCTACAAGCAAATAAAATTTGAGGGTAATGCTGCTCAACACTAGAAGTCTAAATCTCAAAATGCACTAACTCGAAGCACTCCTTAAAATGGAGAACATCGACATCTGTGCAGTGACCGAGACCCAGTTCAAGGATCTGGAGAGCACCCCAGCACTACCAGGCTATAATTCATACCACACCTTTTGGCCCCTAAACCTGAACTGAAGCACTAAAGGTGGTGGTGTCTCCATATTCATAAAGGATATGCACACCTCCAGATTAGTAGCCCAACATAACACATCCAAGATACTTCAGGTACAACTAACACTGGGTAAAACTTCAATCCAGGTTGTAGCCTGCTATAGATCCCCCACCATGTCCCAAGATTCCCACTCCACATTCCTAAACAGACTGGAAAATATTAGGTTACAACCCAATACCCTTATACTGGGAGATTTTAACTACCCCTCTATTAACTGGGAAAACTACTCATGTTCCAACACACTTGCTCAACATTTTCTGGAATTCATTAATTCCACCACCCTGGACCAACTCATTCTTACCCCTACGAGGGATAGAAACATCCTTGACCTGGTCATTACTAACATGGGCGACCATTGCTGTACACCAGTAATCAACTCCTCCCTGGTCAGATCTGACCACATGGATATCCACATCCCACTCTCACCCCCCCCCCCCCAAGGAAACCACTGTAAAAAACTTCTCCAAAGCCAATTTTGGACTTCTAAAAACAGAGGTGGCTAATTTCACGACACCCATGCAAATGGAAAATAGGTGCATAACTGAATCATACACCAATGCACTGTATGAGCACATACACAACTGCATGGAAGGGGCCATACCAAACAGAACCAAGACGTTCTCCTCCAAAAAAAGGAAGCCAATCTGGTGGTCCCCCACAATAAACAAATTCTACAACAGAAGGAAAAAAATGTTGCAAAAAAGGGTGAAGTCCCAAGACTGGAAAAACTCCCTTGTCAGCCTCAGCAAAAAACTGAGATCCATCATCAAATCCTCTAAAGCTAGAAACGAAAACAAAATTGCTGCAGATTCTAAAGACAGCCATAAGGCATTCTATAGTTATGTCAAGAATCTACATGGCAATGCTCATATTTGCTCTGAGTTACAGCACAATGGCACTACATATACAGAAACAACTGATATTGCCAACATATTGGCAGACAGGTTCAGTGCAAACATTTTCCCCCTTTCACCCCCTAAATGGCCTATAACAGTACCTGAGGAATGCCAAGTCCTTATTATCATGGCTACACAGGTAAAAAACGCACTGCCCAAAGCTAAGAATACAGCTTTCATGGGACCTAATAATAGCCCTGGCTGCGTTCTACATGAATTACAAAGTGAACTGGCACCACACCTGAGTACCCTGTTCAATCACAGTCTCATTTCAGGCTTTTTTCCTACCGAATGGTGCACTGCTATGGTCACCCCACTCCACAAAGGGGGAGCAACTACAGACCCAGGGAACTACCGCCCCATTAACCTGATGAGTCTGATATGTAAGGCTATGGAGTGCATCATCATGGACCTTATAGACAAGGATATAGGGAATCTCTAAACTCTGGACTCCATGCAGTTTGGGTTTGTGAAAGGTAGATCATGCCTGCTCAACCTGATAGACTTTTTTGAGTCTGTCACCAGAGCTGTGGATGAGGGCAAGGTAGTTCACACAGCCTACCTAGATCTTGCCAAGGCCTTTGGCACCATCCCTCACTCAGGAATCATAGATAGACTCACTAAACTAGACATAAACCCCTATGTCATAAGATGGGTTGCCAATTGGCTCACTGATAGAACCCACAATGTGAAAGTAGCAGACTCCAAATCTGACTACTGACCAGTTACAAGTAGTGCCCCACAGGGATTGGTCCAAGGTCCTCTCCTGTTTGGAATCTACTTCTCTGAAGTTCAAGCCAACACAAAGAGGCTTTGGCTGACCAAGTTCGCAGATGATTGCAAACTGGGAGCCATTATTGATTCTCCAACTGATGTAGACATTTTACAAAAAGTCCTCACTGACACCAGTGACTGGTGCCAGAACCATGGCCTTAAGCTCAATGCCACAAAGTGCATTGTCATTCCCTTTAGGAAAAATTCGGTGACCATGAACTACCACATAGGCGGTAGCCCACTAAAGACCAA
The DNA here is from genome assembly GCF_019279795.1 of Protopterus annectens. Classification (NCBI taxonomy): domain Eukaryota; kingdom Metazoa; phylum Chordata; order Ceratodontiformes; family Protopteridae; genus Protopterus; species Protopterus annectens. The sequence continues at coordinate 866,432,976 of NC_056725.1, read as the reverse complement.
AGGTGTGATAAGAGACTTGGGAAAACAGGTTGACAGCAACCTCTTCTTTGATAACCACATTGCCACTGTAGTTAGAAAGTCCTTCTATGTAGCACATCTCATTACAAAAGGTTTCTCATCCAGGAAGAAAGAGGTCATAATCCCTCTCTACTCGTCCCTCATTAGACCTGTTATAGAATACAATGCCTCATTTGGTATGCACCTCACTAGACACCTACAACAACTGGAAAGGCCACAGAAATATCTCACTAAGAGGATCTTAGGCCGTAGACACATGCCCTATATGGACAGACTCAAAAAACTCCAGCTATACTCTGTCTCTTATCGCATACTTAGAGGCGATTTCTGCTTGACTTACACAGCCATGGTCTGATCCAGAGCTGCTAGATATGCTACACCTAAAGAAATCCCAATCCCTCCATGCCACACGTTCCAGGGACTTAAACCTCATTACCACAATAAACAGAACACGCTGGAGGGACAGGTTCCTAACCCAGAGACTTCCTATACTCTGGAACAAACTTCCCATTCACGTCAAGCAGAGCACTTCACTGGCCCTCTTTAAGAGAAATCTTGATGAGTGGATGGGCAATAGGAAGTTCATCCCTGGGATCACTTCAGTGGCCTTGCTTGACAGGGGTACTGGAAACTAACTTTGGGGAGCATGATGCCAGGGAATCTTCTTGAGCTAGGCTTATATAGACTCCAGGGCCGTTAGCCTAATACACACCTATGAACCTATGACACACACATACAAATGCACACACACACACACACACACACACACACACACACACACACACACACACACATACACACACACATTCACACACATAATTATGTTCTCCAACTCACAGCCAAAATTAAAAACTTCAAGCCTTTCATTCATCCCCAGAACAGCCAAAAACATAAAGGGTGTCTTCTTTCAAATATCTGGGGCTCACTTTTTGATCCCTCTAATTATGTGCATTCATATTGATAACCTTAAAGTAAAAATAAACAAACCACTTTCTTTATATAACATAACCCCAAAAGGCAGAGCAACTTTGGTCAAAACAGACTCCTCCTGAAAGTGGATGCTGTATGCTTGCATATACCTCCACAAACAACTTATCATACAATCTCCAACACGGTTTGTCATTTCCATCTTCTGTCACCCCTATCAAGCACCACTTTACTTCACTAAAGTGTGCTAAATGACTACCTGTTTATGAATGCTCAGGCCTCCTCCTGCTTACCATCACCCATAATGCCCTTGAAAACATCACCAACCATTACCTCCAAACTCCCTCTGTTAATGTTGTTCTAAGTGCAGCAATGTCCTATAAAGAACTTTAGGTAATTGAATTACCATGAACCCTGTTTTCTCAGAATAAATTCTAAACTATGGGATTCCATCCAGTCTGTAGTAATCTAATTAAATCCAGGAAAATGCGATGTAAGGCGAAACAGTGAAGCCACAGAGGGAAATTCAAATCATGGTACCTAAGGAGAAGTTAAAAGTGGTGTACAAAAATGCTAGGTCTTTGAAAAACCAGTTAGAGTACAACAATACTGGAAAAAAAGGTTTGTAGCAATAAAAGAAATGGAACTTACAAGCATGATAGCTGTAGCCAATGTCCTTATATTGTAAATAGTGATAGTTATTCTTTACCATGTAGAAACACAGTATTAAGAAGTAAAGAGTTTAGCAACTGTGAAACCTTTGGAGTGGTATACCTGACAACTTGCCAGGTTTGCCAAGCATTCTATATAGGTAAAACCGAATGTAAACTGAAGAGAAGGATATATGAGCACATTTACAACATGTAACATGAAAAGGAAACAAATGCACTGTATAAACACAAACAACATTGTCCTAATGCCAGTTTTTTATTTTATGTTGTTGAAAAAGTTACTATTGATGGAAGGGGTGGTCTATGGGAGGAAAAGATTGAATACCGAAAGCTTTGGTGGCAATTAACACTACAGGCAAATAAATGGCCAGGTTTAAATGAACACATTTCTATTGCCCCAGTTCTCAAAATGAGAGCAGCAAAGTTGTAGTGATTTCCTCCTTTAAACCCCTTCATTCAGCTGACAACCCTTTTTAACATCTTCAAGCACTTTATATTTAATATTTAACATTTGTAATTTATTTTTGAAATGTAATTAACATTAACTTCCAATAGATAGAGCCCTCTGCTTTAGAATGAATTTAATAGACCATTTTAAAAGCATTTTAAAAGTATTTCATGTTTGTTGTTTAATGATAAGTTTTTTAATGAGAAGTTTTTTAATGAGATTTATGAAGGTCTGTGTTGTTTTGTCTTTCCCCGAGATTCATGAAGCTCAACGCAAGGCCGGCGTAAGGCTTGCGCCGGCCATGCGGCATATATATGGAGTAGTCGCACCATATGCATATTAATGAAGGTGCGCAGCCGCCACAGCCACATGCATAGGAAACATGCGCGAGTGCATGTTGCGTATCGAAGTTGCGCATGGAGGCGTGTCAATGTCGGCTGTCGATGAGCAACCTAAACTGCTGAATATTATATTTTGCCTGCAATAGTAATCGCATCTATCAGTGTCCGTGGATACTGAAATGTATGCAAAGCATGCAAGATAGTCCCTGCGAACAGAAAATGAAGAAGCAAACACAAATGCACGGTAAGAAATAACGGGTCCCTACCCTTGAACAAATGACATGAAAACCGTGTGCCCGTAGTCCAACGTAGTGTTGATAGCTATACCATGTGGAAGTGAAACGTATCATATGTTAGCGTGCCGCCAGTAGGTACGTCCAACCCAATGGAGAGGGTCAACAGATGACCCATAATGTGAGGGAGGGTACATAGCTGTGCAGATGTGTCCATAAAAAAATACACGAGGAGAAATGTAGATATATGTAGTGACTGTAAGTCCGAATCATATCCCACAAGGCATGTAATAGTCACATACAAAAGGTATGTCCGTATTTCACATACCAAATGTGATAGGAAATAGAATACGCATGTAAACGAAACAGAAGGAGCATATAAACAGCTACAACAATAAGGACACATGTAGGCCAAAAGGAACAATATGATCCGTACTGTCGACTAAAATTACCACCTGTCCCACTTTGCGAGCGACAGTCCCTCTGTGGGCAGATGTGTCCTGACACAAACTTGTAAAACTGGAAAATGTCCAGAGATTATAGGACATAATTATTCCTTAGACGTCATGTAATAGTTGCATTAAACAGTTTTTCTCTGTACGTATATTACATAAATGTCATAAGAAACAGAATAAGACACCGGAATACTACAAGAATAAGCGGTACTTACGTATTATCGCAACCAGATTTTCGTGGTTGCAAATTTAGAATACTTCTGTACAAACGAGGCCACAAACCACTGTAAGGTGGTATTTAGGGTCTGTTTTATTTGTTGTGGACTAGCTTTCCATTACAGGGTCTGTGTGAAGGGGAAGACAAACATTTGAGGAAACCCGCTTCGTATTTTCAGAGTGCCTTACACACGCACGCTTGAATTAGAATGCCTGCTGTTGTTCTGACGAATGGATTATTTTGACAGTGTGGAAGGAAGCAGCCTTCAGAGAAGGCAAAGGCAGACCCTGTAATGATGGTTTTGGTCACTTTTTTTTGGGGGGGGGGGGGAATACTATTTGTAAAGACATCTTCAGGTCAAAATTAAAAAAAAAAAAAAAACGGTTGCTAACAGCCACAAAGTACAGGAAGAAGACAGCATTGTCCGACAATAAGATGTTTTGGGAAAGTGCTCTTACTACGTGTAATCATGAAGTGATTTCAGTAACCGAGAAGATGCAATGACATGCTGCCGCCAGGGAAGTGCATGCATAGACAGTTCACTATTTTTCTAATTTTTATTCATAACCCTGCATAAAAGACCCTTCCTTGTCAAAGAAAACACATTGTCTCCCATTTTTAAAATCTTACCGGACACATTTCACTATCGGGAAGCAACGTTTACGATCGCAAAAATCTGGTTGCGATAATACGTAAGTACCGAATAAGCTTAGATATAGGCAGGAATTGTAAGTTCTATCTGCCGAACTGACCATGGGTATGTGTCGGCCAGTAAAATGTGCTGTGTTCACCGCAAATGTCACACTGTGGCCAATTGAAAAGGTGGAAACACAACTGTTGACTGTGGGGAGGCATTGTCCACAACAGTTGGATATGTGTAAGGAATAGCTTGGACATAGGAAAAGGTGCCATCCTACCAATGAGTACAACAGGCTGGCAAAATCCGGAAGTCAGCGGTATAATCCGAACTTGTATGTGACACAGTCGAACGGGTAGTACCCGGGTATACCAACCAAGTAATGAAAGTGAAGTATGGGCGTGTACCTATGTGCGTGAGGTATAGCATGTGGAAAGCAAATATGGCAGGGTAGTCCACACAACCATAAAGGTATCTGACACATGTAGGGTAGTCAATGTGTTACTCTAGCCATGTCATGGGCCAACAACCAAAATAGTGATCTATGGGGTGTGAGGAATTTGCGTGTGAGGGGTGGGTGGGTAATGGTAAAATCCTCAAAGGCGATACTGTGTCATATGCAGAAAAGGTGAACCGGAGGTGTACGAGGGGGCAGCGGGTGAAGTGGAAAGAAACACAAACACATGTAGAAACAGCTGCAAGACAAGCAGACAGGCCATAGTGTAGAACACGATCCCACAAACATATGAATATGGAAATGTGCGATACAAATGTATACATATGTCACCGTCACATACCCACAGATGGGTCCTGATGGAACTGGCCATAACAAATGCAACACACCTGGATGCATAATGGCCTACCCAGCATACCTTCCACATCACACAACCCGCCTCCGTACCAGAACATCCACCAAATCCAGCCGTACTTGGCCTACTGGTTCGTTGCAGACACAGCTACACACAGTGACCCCTACGCATATGTAGTAGGTATTGTCACCCTAGGCAGTGTCAGGATTGCAAACCATGTATCCCCTGCATGTAAAACCCCCTGCACATTTTCGTAAAGCCACAAAAATCTTCAGTATCTGACTTGTTTTGGTCTTGTCCAATTTTTGGGATATCCCTCATGGGATAACCAACCTGTGTAAATAGTAGAATGGGTATGACGACATGATGTCCAATCCTATAGATATCTGGACACAAGTCAGAACGTGCAGTAGAGGTCCATGACACTGTCCAGCCCTAAGTGGTCATGCATAACCTACTACCCAGGATAAAACACCTTCCCGTGATGCATGTGTCCTGACACGAATAGGAGGGAGAATATATTGCACACATTCGCATAGTGGCAAACGGCATGAGGGTGAGGAAGACACTGACGTAAACAGGATAACCCTGATCAAGTGTGAGGGACACTTACTGTGTGCAGGCATGACCGACCATACCTGTCAACCTGTGTGAGCAAGATATCTGGACAGAGCCGTGAATACTAGTGAGACAAAGGTCCAAAAGAAGGGACAATTTGTAAAGATAGCTCTTAGAAACATAGAAATATGATAGAATAACAGTTTGCACATTGGCATTAATGTCTGGAGTATGAAGTCTGAAACCCAACTGTCTGTCAGCACTTTCCGACTTCAGTCTTTAATGATGAGCTACTGCTGTGCCAGAACACAACAGCGTACTACAGAGGTCCGTACCATACCACTCAACTGTCCAGATATTCGCAGAATGACCAGAGATTTGCCTCATATTGTTGTTGTGTGCCTCCGAAAATCTGCACCTGTCTGGTAAATAGCTGAGGATTGACATCAATAAATAATGAGAAATATTTTGAGTTTAAGACTCCACATCCTTCAGAAAATTAATGCTAATGCAAAACCTAGTATTCTATTAATGTTCTAAGCTTGTAAGAGCAATAGTTAAAATGTGTCCCTATTTGTCCCCCTATCATGTAGGTTTTGCGCAGATTTGGTGCTCTAAGAGGTTGAGAGGTATGGTCCATACATATTTACAGTAACAACCCTTCACATTTATGTAATGTACAACTGCATACCTGTAGTCACTTCATGTCCAAAATAATAATCACCATATGACTGAATACAGGTAATAGTCAAATGTGAATGGGAACACCCCTCACCATGGAGTATGGACTGTAACAACCCCACCCATAATATGTATTGCCAACAGAATAAGCTGCTGACAGGTGCACAAACACCTGTGTCTATAAACACAGGTAAAATTTCATAATAGGGAGAAACTCCCGGTCCATATGCTTCATCTGACATTTGAACTCGGCCAGGGAAGTTCCGTTCACCAGGCGGACAAGCCTAAACCCAGATCACTACACGAACACCCTGACAATCAAAGACCTGTATATACCAGGACTATATGCCTTGGTGTTCTGCATATCCTTGGAGTGAATAACAATGCAGCTGGGGTCCACAGCAGTAGGCAATAGGGAATGTGTAATATGTAGTACCGTGTTTTTCCCAGCAGGAGAATTGATGCCTGTGTTGTAAGTGAAGCGGTGAGGCATATGTTGATGTAGCTAAGTACTATGGGTATGCATATTAATGAGGCAGAACACCAATAGAATAGTGGTTCCGGCATCCGGCCAACGTGAATGCAGTGCCGGTTGACCTATGACCACTGCACATATAACTTTAAAGTGTAATGAATGCGTTCGTGCTGTACACACATTTAAATATGTAAAGGTGAACGTGTGTTTCGCATCAGTCCATAAACCGGAATACAGATATGTAACTGTTACGGTCAGAATTATGAAAGGCCACGTAAGCACAAATATCTATTAAACATATGTAACCCACAATAAGGATATGCGAGTGCACCTGCGTTTGTGTAATCCGCTCACAGCATAGCAAATGAATGCTGTTTTTTCCACGTTATATATACATGGCTCATACCTGTTAACCCCGTAAAGTACGAAACCGGACAAAGCTATGAAAACAACTGGTACAAATAGGGACAATCCCCAGATATTGCCCTAATAAACAAAGAAAGTGGATAGAATAACAGGTGTGTCACTAGCATGGATTCTCTGAGGGGTATGAAGTCGTAACCTGAAATGCTTGTCATTATTTACCAACGTCAGTCTTTAATGATATGCCACTAAATTGCCAGATAGACACAAGGTTATGAAAAACGGACCAAAGATAAGAGGCAAACAGCTGTACATTCAGTGAAAATCTGTACAGTTGAAAGGTATGATAAGGATATATCTATATATCTATATATATATATATATATATATATATATATATATATATATATATATATACACATATATCCACAGACTTAAACCAAAGCAAATTGTGAAATGAGGAATGTACAGACATATGTATATATGTACATAAATATATCTATACACACACGATACATTAACAGATATATACACAACAAACATATGTCCCTGTAGATATAACACATGTACATAAATAGGTCACGGTATAGCTGTTATGGATAGACAGACAGACATGCATGAAAGGTGAATACACTGCTGCTTTCCAAACCATTGCCCGGAAAGTACCAGTGTGACAGGCCTGCAAGTTCTACACTTTAAACATGAATATAGGTGTCCTTTGCAGGACCCCAAAAACAGATCCCGTACGAAGTGCGAACCATCATCGACACAAAAGAAGTCACAGCTACAACTACGATATAGCTGTACATGCAACAGTAGCAGGTGCAAGGGTAATAACACATGGGTCGATAGAATGTATGACGTGCTTAGAAGTGTCTTCACACTTTATTATCACTCACATTAAACATGTCTAATGGGTACTGTGGAAGGGTGTCAGGTATGGGAATCATGGGTATGCAGAAATGGGCCTAGGTGTTGGTTGGCACAGATTTATTAGGTCCGCCCCATGGGAGTGATCAATATACCTATGTGGGTATAGCACACGCCTATATTTTCCAAAAAGGTTCAATCCATCTACTGGATATTGTGTAAACCATTGGGGGAAGATGTAGGGACCTATATCAGTGTCATGTAGGTGATTATCATGGATGGACATGCGTACGACCAAGATGGTAACCATACCTGCTAAACTTTCAGAATAAGACAGCTGGACTAAGGCATAGTACATGAAATACAAATAGGGACTATATTAAATATATCCCAAACAAAGTCAGAACGTTGATAGAATAATGGCGTAGTCAGGAATATGAATGTTATGAGGGTTAGTAATCATGAAATAGAAATGTCAGTCATGATTACCTAACCGCACAGTCCGTCATGGCTTGCCAGCAATCTACCAGAAAGGCACATTATTATGACAAATGTAACAAAATCATAGGTCAAACCTCGGGGCGTTTACCCATAATGTGTACAGGTGAGAGGTATGAAGGTAACCCATCCTAAATAAATGTACAGAACTAGTGATACTAGGTGGACAGGTGAGAAGAAAGACGTCAGGACAAATGACAAAACATGTACAAGTCAAAAGCATGTACTTCGACAAATGTGAATGACAACGTATGCCCTGTGAAAGTCAATGTGGAAGGTTAATAGACTCAAAGGTCATGTGTCCCTCAGGGTGTCATGCAGTGTCACCGATACAGTGTCCAGTCCCCCATACTCGTACGTGAGCTCTGCCACTGATGGAAACCGCAAATACCGGCATACACATAAGGTACATGATAAAATAATTAGTGTGGATAAGCACCTGTTGGCCTTTGTGAGGAATACAACCCTCTTGGTGGGTGTGTCCTGCAATAGGAATGTAATGGAATCTGGCCTGTGATGCCACCATATATTGTGTGTATTGGTGTAAGAAAATTGATATCCTGTATCAGAAACATACCTCGCAACTGTACAGATTTTCGCAGAATGTGCAGATGTTTGCCTCATATGTCTGGTGTGTTCCTCTTAAAATCTGTACCTTTCTGGCAAATACCTGAGAACTGAAGTCATTAAATGACAAACATTTGAGTTTAAGACCCCAAATCCTTCAGAAAAGTCATACTAATGCAAAACCTATTATTCTGTCAACTATCTACGTTTGTGAGAGCAATATTTAAAATCTGCCCCTATTTATCCCCCCATCATGTTAGGATTTGTCCAGATTTTTTGCTCTAGGAGGTTGAGAGGTATGATCAGAAACAAATACATGTCTGAGGAAACAGCATTATTGACTGCAAGATAACTCAGAAGGTATGAAAAACGCTGCAGTAGGAAGTTCAGTGTTGGCCGCAGGTATGTGCTGACATGTCAAATGACACAGCAGTCTACATGAAGTACCTATAGGGCTGTCACCTTTACAAATGATGACATTGGGACATACCCACAGCCATGCATACACCACAAACAGACATAGCACACAGCAAAGCCTAGGCCATGATACATGAAGACACCAGCGTGTATGAGTGGAGTGAGAGTACAGCAAGGAAAGATGTCTGCCAAGCTATTCAGAAAACTCCTGTAGGGGTGTGCAAGACCGCCCGTAACACAAACGTTGCACGGACAATGTTGGGATTTGCAACATACCTCATTTGTATGTGAAAGCTATGCAAATGATGAAAATATGTGATACATGAAACAGTAAGCTGTCCATGCAAGAGCAGAGTTATGTGCAGAAATGTACCCGGATGTTAGGCGACTAACGTTCTGCACTTTGCTAAACAGAGCAATGACAGCTGCAAATACAGTATGAATACAGTCGAAGAAGCATGCCAATGTCCAAATCTAAGGCCAGTGGCATTATTGTCCATTGGATATCAATAAAACTGTAGTTGTCCTCCCCTGATCTCCGGTGTGGAAGTATAGCGCAGCGCCACGAGAACGCGCTGCGCTTCAAAACAAGTCAAATATGTATAATATACATACAAAATGTAGGTTTAGTTAGATGTTAGTACGCCATGCAGATGAATGGCAAGCTGGAGACAACATGGCTACTGTGTACTGGTTGTTACGTGTGGAAGCGCTCTGTCAGAGATGTAACGAAGCATTTGTAGGCAATCTGATGCAAGTGAGGCTGAAGATAGTGAATCACAACATGTCATGCCATATGGGCCAAGCCTCTACAGTGTAGTGTAGGATAAGGGGACTATTAGAGTAGAAGATAGTTGACAACATGAGTGTGTATGTATAAAACACTGTATTCTCACTGGAGCAGTGTCACATGTTTGCTGTCAGTACTCAGTGGAAGAGGCACGTTATGAGCTATCCTAGGGAAAGTCAGGAGACTGATGGTGTATGCCATGGATTCCACCGATGTGACCTGCAAACCTGCCCACAGTGTGTCCATGCCCATGCGCGCCAGTAAGCCTGAGTAAGCATGTGTGTGCGCGTTAGCCACGTGTGTGTGTGTTGAAGAACGAGTAAGCTAGTGTACGAATGGTAAAGACCGTGTAATGTTGTGTATGCCAGTGTACGCGTTTGTAAGCATGTATACATGTGTACTACACACATCACACATGTACTGCACACTCAGACACACATGCTGCCAATACTACACACATCAGTGAAATGGCACATGGATGGAGAATACATCATCAGAATTAACAGTGCTGTAAACTATGCTACATTGATGGTCATAGCTGCAATGCATCATGCCTGCTGATATACACCTGGAAGTAACACACTTTGTGTTAACAGCATTCTAACATCAATACAGTGGAATAAAGCCACCGTGTGCATCAGCACCAGGTTAGTCTGATCCTGCATCAATGTTACATCACACAGGTGGTGGCAGCAGGACACATCATATGCACAGGTGTGGTGTTACATTTCAACAGCAGTCATTTGAGCATCCAATTTACGTGTGTGTGTGTGTGAGGGACAACGGTTATTGCATGGCCCAATGGTGATGCAATGGGTTTGTGTATGTGATAGCCCTAGCTGTTTGTGTTAAGTGTGTGTGTCTGCATATACACAGGTACAGCATGTGTCAGCCATATACAGGAGGTTGTGGGACAGTCACAGACCGTACCTGCCAGGCAGTAGAGATCGCCATTACTGGCCATGGACACCCCTCCATGCATCCAACATTAACCCAGTCCTGCACCTGTCAATGTATACACATACAGTCCTGGGATCTGTACCACAACCTGTGGATAAACGTGAGTCTGTAATGTTAACCTGAGTTGCATAGAATTGTCAGTTACTACATACGGATATGAGCCATACTCACCCTCCAAAGTAATAACCACTGCTGACTGTTGCCGAGATGTGCATACGACCATTCAAAGGTGTTGTACTAACATTGTTTCCAATGCCCGTGTAATACCCAGCAACACAATAACCGGTCACTACACAAGTATAACCCACGATCACTACAGCACACAGTATGTGCACTATCACAGAGCCATATCAGATGTACATACATCCAAGGTGATCATGTACAGATAATGCAGCACATTCAAGAGTGATAATCCCAACATACATATATATATATATATATATATATGTAGATAGATACATACATACACACACACACACACACACACACACACACACACACACACACACACACACTTGGCAGGGAGTCGAACATACACCTAACTACCCTATCACACTACAGCATGATGCATTTACAGAACGAGCTACCGAGATTACTAAACACAGCAGTCCCAGAGGCATATTTCTAGGCATGTGTCATCATCCGCAAAGACAAGGACGCCGACAGGGATTGTATAGAGAGTGATCAGTCTGAAAGCATACAGACATATTACTGTCCCACGGTAGACGTGGACAAACACACGGCAGTGGTGTGATCGGGGCAACGTAAGATTTATGGAGCACTACAACAACAATACATAGACACGGGACACGCCACAGACAGTACACCCTTCAAGATAGTCGACCAGTGTGTACTCGGTAGGCATCCATCGTGACATTGAAAATGGACATATGTTGCCTGGATGACCACCATGGCTATACAGGATGTCAACAGCCATGCCCATGCACAGAGGGACATCACCGACACAAGGTGTCACTGGCCATGGCCACACGCTTAGTAATACATGTCCGTTCAGACTGTACTGTGTGTCAATCTACACAACAGCGTACTGGGCATGCTCACACACTTAGCAGTTGCAAAGGGCTGTCTTGCATGCAGACGGAGTCTCAACACGCAAGGGCTCAGTTTGGACTGCCCTGTGTGTCCCATCTACACAACAGCATACTGGGCATGCTCACACACTTAGCAGTTGCAAAGGGCCGTCTTGCATGCAGATGGAGTCTAAACATGGAAGGGCACAGTAACGTATAACTGTCCCCATGCACAGGGCAGTCACACACATGCAGTGACCAGTACACACTCAGCTGCCATCACAGCTGTCACAGGTACAGATCACAGACGTACACACCGCAGTCTACACTGTAGCCCTCAAGACATCACCATGTCGTTGCTGCAGCAATACACAGCCATACATTACCACAACACCGTGTGACACATGACCAGTGGACTGTACAGAGGTCTACAGCAACTGTGCAGAGTACACATGTACCGACAGGGTTCCAACAGGTGTTATGCATTGCAATGATACCACTATACATGACCAGGTCAGCTCAAGACATAACAGGGGCCCCGGGTCTTACACAGCTGTGACAGATGAGTGTTGCTGTACACCAATGGACACACATGTTTGGATATGTCATGCATGTAATTGTAGTGGATGTGTGCATGGACCACACACACAACACATATATACATAGCTTAGCCTTTGCTGTCCCCCGTGCAGAACATTGGCCTAAGCAATCATACACATGCAAATGGAAGGTGGGTCCATGTCTGTTGAATGCTCACAGTACAGGAGGTAGCAATGTTGACCGAGGACACATTCCCCTGTAGTAGTCGCCCATGACACCCGTAATATCATACCACAGTCCATGTGTTATGTATGTCAACACACATGTCCACCAATAGCAATGCATACAAACATGGCTACAGAAGACACATGTAGTACCAACACACATGTACAATCTGTACTGTGCATGCAGCAACCATGCATGTGCAGTGGCCGATGTCCATAACACAGCTGTGCCTAACTACAACATACAGTCGCAAATGCAGCCCCATCATTGACACCTGTATATGGTGACATACAGACAGTACAGTTGGTTGTACATCACGTATGAAGGGATGTGTGTACATAAAGTGGTGATCCACCTGTGTAGATGTATGTGTGCCGGGGATGGCTCACAGGTGTGTCACACGCCATCCTACCATGCCATGTGCAAACAGTACGCTATGTCACTGTTACTTGACGGTGATGACATAACACATACACAGCGGTCAGGTGTTACCAACTGTATGTCATATGACACCTGTAACACTTACATCCTCCCGTGTGCATATAGCAACACAATTGCCAGACATAGCGTTGGTACACATAATGCCGACAATACCGCTGCATGTCTATCAAACGTCTCATCATATGGCAGGTGTATCATTCCCAGCACTGCCATGTGTGTCCGCTTGTGTGACCACATATGCCACATATGGTGGGGATTACGTCCCAGTTGTTACACATCCCTGTACACCGTTGTAAAGATCTGTACATACTGCAGTGTGGAAAGCATGATGTCGGCAGGTGTGGTGCATCACACACATCGGCTATCCGTATACACATTTCTGGTCACCACAGTGTGTGTGTGTGTGTATGTATGTATGTATGGCTGTCTGGTGCTTGGTGTGAGGGTGTATGCTACCATACAGTGAAAACAGTATCACTAACCCCTCATGATGACTAACCCCTCATGGTGATGCAGTCTACTACCCTGTTGATGCCATCGATCCCAGCCGTACTGGCTACCTGTGTATGTTCCTTCTCTGTGCCACGTCGTGTGGGTGCAAAGTACTGCGAGGGTGATCACCACATAGGCAAGGGTCCTCACCTCAACACTATGGGGTGTGCGTTATAGTGCTGCAGACCCTGTGAATGTGGCCATGTTCCTGTAATGTGACAGGGTATTACTACTACACAGTGTGGCCTCATGCTATCAAGTGGCCTCTAACATCATCATTGACCAGACCGCGGTGTACAACCCCTGCATCATGTCAACATATCTGTAATGTTTCCTGGTATGTATGTCACGTCTCTGTCCGCTGTAGCCTGTTCAACTGACCACATGCTTCAGGTGCAGTATATGTGTGGACATCTGTGTCATGTTTGACTTTCCAACAGTCAGGTTGAGGGTACGTTTAGCATGCTAATATTGCCATACGTGCCTGTGAGTACTCCACAATTACAGATGGGGGACTGCAAATACTGCTACCTGTAGGCACATGCCAGTACACCATAGGAGGGAACCAGACCAGCATTACCAACATGCTGTTACTGTTGTAACCGAGACACATACTGTGAACATATCACAATGCATGCTGCACCTGGACTACATGGTATGACTGGTGCATGTCGACAGTACACCACCGATGTCACATACACATCTCTCAGTATTCACACACAACCAATGCAACATACACATCCCTCAATATGCATACACAAGTAATGTCAGATACACCTCTCACTATTCTGTTCACCCTGTGCATCAGACCATTTGAGCATATCCCTGCACCGATGGTGTGTATGACAGGGATGTGGCACAGGCTTCATCATATGCACAGGGTGATACTGTTTGCCAGGGGCATAGGCTGCACCAATGGATGACATCATGTGTGTGGGTAAGGGCCGGTGATCTGATTGGACATGTCTGTTCCGTACGCATGTGGGTGTTGTGGAGCCCTACAGTTGTGTTTGCTGTGTGCGTGTATGTGTGCACACAGTTCTGTCATTTGTGAGGGCTATACAAGGGTATTATCGACAGCTCCAGATTGTACAGACCAGGTTGTACAGCTCACTGTGACCGGCCACAGCCATGTGTCCTGTGCCTGCCAGGGGTTGCACGGGCACTACCAGGCAGAGGTACAGAATGGCTACTGTCTGATGACACATGGCCACTGGAACCGTGTCCCCGCCGGGAACGTCCAGGGCCATGTCCACGTGGCCTGCTGTGTCCTGGTGTGGACAGCACAGCACCAGCTGCACTGCTACTGCTACAGGCACTATGGGAGCTGCCATGTGAGGCGGCACACTCACGTTGACCTGCACTAGGTGGTGTAGCTGGCCTACGTCCAAGTGGCCTATGCCTCACCCCTACCAGATGTTCCAGCACAGACAGCTCATGCTCGCGGATTGCCATGCCACTGTCAAGGATTCTGACCATGTCACCCAATCGCCTGTCCAGAACATCAGCAATCTGCTGTTGAGCACCTGCCAATGCCTGGATGTTGTTGTTTAGGGTACTGATAGCAGCCCTCTGCAGCCTCTGCCCTTCTCTGTTCTGCCATTCGGCACGTGCCTGTGCCGCCATTACAGTCTGGAACATGCATCTGGTGATTCCAGCTGCTGCGCTATGTCCTGCAGGTGCATGTCTGCCAGACGTCATCCTACGAGCAGCACCAGCCACATGCCTGTGTGGCACATCTGCAGTCAGTACACTGCCACCATGGTGTGGAGACACACCTTCTGTAGCCACCACATGTTCCTGTTCAACGTTAACAGACGCTGACTGTCCTTCCTCTATGGCCACTGTTGATGCGGTATGTGTTGGCAGCTGAACTGTGTGCGGGGAAGAGGGGGACATAGCTGGGATGGCAACCGTTGGCACAGATTCAGCCCCTAACATCCCTGCCTATATCTCATGCATATGTTCATCACTGCTAGCATCTGTGGGGACACTATCAGATGGACCGCAGGAGGGTAACGCTCCTACATCACCTGTGAATACAAAGAAAGACTCTAAATTACAATAGACACACACACACACACACACACACACACACACACACACACACACACACACACACACACACACACACACACACACACACACACACACACACACACACACACACACACACACTGACACACCATGCATGTGATATGACAGATGGCATGCAGCATGCTTGTGATACAGCTGACAGCATGCAGCTCAGACATCAATAGTGTTCGTAAGCATACCCCCTGGAATGCACACTACAGCAGGCAGGTGTCATATCATTATCCATGCAATTCACATGATCATGGTAGTATGCATGCATCCCCATGATACACCATGTGGACCAGAACAGGATAACAGTACACATGGCTGATGTGACCTTGACATGTAATCTGCTGACGTGTGCATTAACATGCATGCATGCCTGACACAATGGTGTCCTGACACATGTACAGCGTCATACTGGGTATCACATTGCAGTGTTGTCCATATGCCCTACAGATAGAATGCATGTTGAGCAAATGTGCATGGGCATGGTAGGGGACTGTGAGCTGTCTACATTGCTGTACAGTGTGAAGTACAGACACTGTGCCATTGCATGGCATCATGAGGCATCTATATTGCTAAACAGTGCATGATATGTACGCATTGCATATCCAGAACTGCATGCATACCCATGACATACCTGTGGATTGTGACCTATGATGCTGAGGTGTATACACAACAAACCATGCTGTGTCTTGTGACAGGTCACTGGAGGACATACAGATGACACCCCTGCATGATGACTACAGAGTGTTAGCTGCCTGGCAACCATGTCCACACATAGCGGACCTGTCACGTCACCATTTCACACATGACATTGATGTACCATTCACACAAGGTGCACAGCTAACAGTGATGTCCTACGGCAGCAAGGGAAAAGTACAGTGTCTGTGGCCTGGTGTCACTGTCAGGGAATCTGTAAAGATGACTACCATCATGCTATGACACAGACGTCATGTTCAACACATCTTATGAGGTAGACATCACTGACACCTCCACTAGCTGTGCACAGGCATTTAAGATGTGCAGCGTACCACATCACCTGTACAATCGGTCTACTACGGCTGTAATTGGACCATGTGTGGACAAAGTGGGACAAGGTGTATCCACATCCCATCTACTATGTGGCTACATGTCTCTGGCCATTCCCCATGGCCATGTGTGCACATGTTTTGGTCATGTATGTGATGGCCGTCTATCACACATGTCTGTGTTGTCCCATATGACATACACCCATAGATGTTGGATATGTCACCATCCACAGGGCTATGCAGACAACAGGTGTGTGTGTGGTATGTGAGGTATGGGTTATGGGAAACTGTGACAATATTGCAACCAAAACGCTACATATCTGAGGCATGTCGGATGGAACATCACAATGTGTGAACCCATTGCAGGGGCATATAACACAATGGTGACACCTGTGGTCTGCCCATATCACTGCTCACTGTGTGGTACTGGTTTGTGTACCACATGTTTTGTTCCACTGTATAGTACATATGCCTCCATTGTAGTACACCTCCACTGTTGTATGCACAGCTGGACACACATGTAGCAATGACAAATACTGTAGTTTCATGTCTGTGTGTCATTTCATTTGTATATATTGCACATGGGTGGCCTGTGTGGATGATGGGTGATGCGACCTGTATATCCATGTATTAAGTGGCCACATGGTGAATAGCTCTATGCTTTAACATGCCTGATACCGATGACAGTCTCACCTGCAATGGACTCTTGTCTGTGCAGCATGCCAGAGGTACCTGTACAAGGTGACACAGCAGTATGAACATTATCCATGACTGTATGACAGCCACAGGGTGCACAGTGCAAGTTAACACATTCGCCTGTACAATAGCATATAGTAAGTACATGTGTGCATACCGCACCTCTCAACCTCTTAGAACAATAAATGTGGATAAAGCCTACTATGATGGGGGACAAATAGGGACAACTGTGACATATTGCTCTTACAAACTTAGAAATTTGCTAGACTAATAGGTTTGCATGCACATGGTTTTTACACGGAATGTGCAGTCATAAACACAAATGTATGTCATCATTTAATGACTCCATTCCTCAGCTATTTGCCAGAAAGGGACAGATATTAAGGGGAACACACCGACAATATGAGGCAGACATCTGGACATCCTGCAAATACCTGTACAGTTCAGAGGTATGGTGCATACACAGGGTAGCATAATGTAGCATGAAGCATGTGTGTCCACATACCTTGCATATGTTGTTACATTACATGATGTACACTGACACATGCACGTACGTGGGATATACTGGCCATATGTTCAGTACTGACTTACCAGGCAACTCCAGGCTCATTGGTTGGGAGACACCCACCTCCACAATGGCAGCTAGTGTTTGTGGGAGCTGTTCCGAGGGTGTCCCCAGACTGGCCAGTAGCTCCTCTGTGTGTGTGAGTGGAGGCTGGGTTGGTGGCCCACCACCTGTTCCACCTTGTTCCCTGGTGATTGCAGTGGCATGCTGTTTTGCATGACGTATCAAGTCCATGCAGTGTCTGCGCACCTGCTGGTAGGTGCGGTTGTGGCCACCCACTTCATTGACCCTCCTGCGAAGATCCTGCCACAGGTCATCCCACTGCTGTGCGTGCTGTGGCACATGGCTAAATAACACCTCATAGTTCTCATGGAGGTACGGGATTACGACATCATCCTCCTGTCGGCTGTATGCTGGTAGGCATGTACGAGGCATTATCTGTAAGACATGATGAAGGTGACAGGTCACATTTACAGACATGTACAGTGATACTGCTGCACATACATTTCTAGCACATCTGCACAGTTACCTTTGCAAATCAACATGACACTAACACGACTGGCATGTATGTGTCACACACATGTAACACCCATTATGCATTGGATATCATCCCCATATATGTGTGTCACCTCATTAGTGTTCCTACTGCATGTGACATCTGTCTTCATGTGGGCATGTCTGTTTGCCTGCACTGGTGTTCTTACCTATCTACACATGCCTGATGTATCCACGGTAATGCTGTTGACCTTGATGCTGTGTATATGTCACATATCAACACAGACACAGCCTTACTGGACTTGGGCAGTGACAATGCACCAAGTACACATGGAAACCTGTACATGCATCTGTTTTGCCATAGACATCTACACTGCACTGTACAGCTGTTCAACATCCTGCCACGGATCGCCTGTGTTGCACATGTGATAGACATGGGACAATGGCTAGTTGGACGTCATTTGTAGGTAAGGTTATCGGCTATAGCATGTACGGGCTGGGTTTCCTAGCTGTATCCAACACCCATTACGCCACCGCGAGGGGCATCAGTGACACATTACTGATCCAAATAGTTGATACTACATCTACCATATGGCCATCACACCATGTATGACAGGGATGATATGTGCAGCTATGTGGACAGGGCTGTATGGTATGGCGGGTGTATGTCACAGGTATGGCACAGGGATCTGTCCAGCATGTGGCCATCCTAGTCGTAGGACGGTGGTTGTTCATGACGTATGTTTTTCAGATCAGGCTATGGACATGTAGCATGTCTAACAGCATAGTATGGCATATGTCTGTATGCAAGGTGGATAGCATGCTGCATACTGGAGGTGAGTATTGTGGAGGCTGGTATCGGCCATCCACGCATGGACCCTACCCCTGGAGGGTGATATGTGTTCCAATATTGGTCACACGGGTGCTGTGTATGCCTGTCCAATGATCTCCATGCTCATGGATACCACCCTGTCATGTCATAGGTACCTTGGATGACTACCTAAAGGGCCAGGGAGACGTCTCCAGCTCAGGGAGGTGTACTGCACAACACCATCCCTTACACAGTGTCCATAATGTTGACCACAGCCTAGGTGTTACTTAATGGGTACAGGGGTATTCCCCTAGTGGTGTCATTGCTGATATCATCCACCAGAATGTGCACATATGTCACACACCTCACACACACAGCCCATTCTGTATGTTGTTCACAACGCTGTGACAACTATTGCCCATAGGTCATGGCCATTCACATCCTCACATACACAGATGGCTGAAATTTGTCTGTGTGGTATGGGCTGCAATGTGGGTGGGGTACAACACATTAACCCTGGTTTACTGTAGCTGACACTGTGTGATATGCACATGTCACTGTAGCACCTTTAGTAGTTGTGAGTCTGTCAACAGGCCACTAGTAGAACACTCCTGTGACATACAAAGGCATTTGTAGTCAAACATCCATACTGTCTTGTACATCTGTACTGCTAACATCTACATTGATAATAGTTCATGGACTTGCAGACCATACCAGGCAGTGTTCTGATGCGGTGCCACCAATCATGACTGTTGTCAACACTTGTGGGTTGATATTATCCAACACCCTATCTGTAATGTATGGGCATGCTCGGCACTTGTTCAGAGCTTCTTGGCACGTTATGAGCTACTGCTTAGTTTAGCACCCATTTTACACCAGTCCTCACAGGTACACTGTCTGTCCATACATTTCCAGCTTGCTTACAGTACAACAGCTGTCGTACACACATCACTCATATATCTCGTGAGACATGGTGGTTTATATGGCGTGTCCACCTGGCACGTACCACTTATATACAGGCATGTCCAACTGGCACGTACCAGTGCTATTGCCTGTCACTATGATGACTATGTTGTACATGTGGCAATAGAGCTATTCTCATGTACACAGTCGATGCACACCTCTCAACATACAACAGTACAGCCTGTGGGGGATGCACATATGCAGCCCTGCTGGGGGTTATACAGTCACCAACCCTGACTGCACCTGACAGTCATGTGGGGATGTGCAACATTGGCAACACACCCCACTCATCACATAGTCCCACATGATCCCCACCACAGGCCACACATACGGAGACACCTTGTACAGTACCCCTCCATACTCTGTGTGGGCACCAACGGCAGCCCGCATCACCAAACACAACCACACCAACCTATCGCCCACAGACACGTGTACCCATCACATACAGCCAATAGGGTGTCATAACATACACAACACACCTGTCATAGGTGACTGTCAGCGGTCACACTGCTGTTCCACTCAGCAGGCTACACAAGGCGATAGTCACTTACATCCTGCTGTCAAGTAACTGGTTCTGCAACATAACCTATGCACACATGCCACAACTCAGCAGGTACGATGTGACTGTCATTTTCCATGTTTGTGTGACTGAAGTTGTATCTCAGGGCACAGACTACGTGTGCAGGGACATGCAATAGCCCACCAGTGTTGTAGCCCTGATGGTGTGGTCTGAGCCCTGGGGAGCATTTTGCGGTCATCCAGACCTGTTACCACTGTACAACGAGCGACTGTGTCACTCCCAACAGTTGGCCATGCTTCTGCTGTCATTCCACAGGCATCTGGTATACGTCCACTTTGACAGACCTGGTCAAACAACATGATGCTGTGGCACAGTTGACCTGCACCTGTCAGCCCTGGGAGTAAGGATCACATGTTGGATTCTTGCTGCTTTTATACTGCCTGTCTTGCACAGTGTCCAATAACAGTCACCACCAGAACGGGAACTGGCTAGTGAAACATGTGGTCATGTCACACAATGCTTGACATCATCCTCTGTGACGCACACAAGCAAGGCACACCTGATACTGCACCACTTCAATATCTCTGCAGTGACTGGGACCTGCCTCTTGACTCACACCTGATACTGCACCACTTCAATATCTCTGCAGTGACTGGAACCTGCCTCTTGGCTCTGCAGAGCACACCTACAATGACTGGTTATAGACAGACCATACCTCTCAGGCATGTACCTGGACTGGCACACCCACGGCTGAGGTGTCCCCATATTCCACTATGTTGTACACACATCCCGGCTGGTTACTTAGCACAATGCATCACAGGTGCTCCACATGCAAATAACTGTATCCGGAACTGCTATGCACAGTATTACCAGCTGCGGATTCAACATACCACACGGTTACCAGACCTCATTTCATGGTGTACTGGACAGTTGGGCTCATACTGCTCCTACTGATGTGAGACTGACAGTAATCCACACTTAACTGTGATAGCCACACATGTACCGACACATTAGGCGTACGCTGTCTGTGAGTCATAACCTCCTCTCGGCTGGTTCGACCCATACACACCACCTCCAAGACCAACAGTATCCTTGACATGGACACTACCAACATGTGACTGCTGTTCCACACCTGGGGTTATCCCCTCATTGGTGGAATCCGAACATATGCTACTCACCCTTGATAGCCACATATCGGCAGCACACACTTCACGGCATACACTGTAGATGAGTACTACAACACCTACTACAGATGTCGTATGACAGCGGTAGTTGATGTCATGACACACGTGCAGATGGACAATGCACATGCAAACGCTGAGACATACCCCAGTGCACTTCATTAGCACGTACACGACAATATGGATCATGCTATTTCACACAGAGCCATGATGGTACACACCAGATAACAGATGACACTCTGGGGGTGCGGTTCCATGGACATACTTTACAACAACAGGTGGGGGCTGTTGCACAGTGGTGTACATTCCCATGGGTGGGGTAACTCACTGGTCAGCCTCGGTAGGGCCATGGGATCCCCCATCACATACTCCATAACTAGCTACGTACACATTACTGTGACACATTCCGAGATGTACCACAAGGCATTATGGTGGTATGTCAGTAGTCGTATGCAATACCCACATCTGCTCACACATACAACTGTCACTCTGGAACATGACAGTAACAGGTGATGTTGGCATCATGCTGTCTGATAGCTTCAATGCTAACATTACACCCTCTCACTCCCTACGGGGCCACATTCCTTGCAGGAACATTGCGGTGTACCTGAGGTCACACCTACACAGTACTGACCTGCACTCTATATGTCCTAGGACACTGGCCCCTTGTCACCCTACAAAATCCCAGGCTGTGATGTCCACAGACCTCTGAACGACATGTCTCCTCACTGGGACACCATATTCAGTAATAGCCTTGTACCAGACATTGTGGCCCCTGACTGGCACACAGCGACAGTTACACTCCATACAGGTGGCGCCACAATGCACAACTGGGACTATTGCCCTACACACCTCACTGGACTGTTCTGCATGGCTATAGGGCACATCATCATGGACATCATTCGCTGAGTCTTTGTTGTGCTCCGATCCTTTGATGCCAGCTGGGTTGGTCTTGTTCAGGCCACAGCATGCCTCCTACACCTGTTGAACACCTTTCATACAGCCACCAGAGTAGTTGATGACGACACGGGGGTCCACACAGTCTACATTGTCCTCTCGCTGCCTTTCAGCACCATTCTCCATTTTGGTATTGACAACATACACATCCACCTGCACATCACAACATATGTCTCAGGATATTATGCAAAGTGGCTAATGGATGGGACACACTCACTGAGGGTGGCATACCATATCACATACTGCATTCCAGTTACACTTGGCATACCACAGTCCTCAGTCATGGGGCCCTCATGTTCGGTATATGCTTCCCTGAGGTACAGGCTACCACTGAGGGGACTTCCCTGCCTAGCTTTACAAACCACTGCATACCAAGCGCCATTGTTGATCCACCAGCTGATACAGACCCCATCCATATGGGTGTCACTATGACGAATACCTGATATGAACATCATGGCCTCAACCTGCATGACACTTGGTATGAACATCACCTTTGCAGTACACCATTCACCCACTGGTTATCACATAGGTGTTAGTCCCATACATACATATCGCATTGTACGTGTTTGTAAAACACATGTATGTCGCACACACTCCTGTGATTACCACATTGCCACTGTGGCATGGATATCCTTCTACGTGTCCACACTTGTCTGTACTGGGTGTGTAGCTGGTACATAGGCACCCATTGTACCTCTGAACACTGGACTTATGCACACATCCATGGGTACAACACCCCACTTAGGGTGTACCTTACACAACAGCTTTACATAACTCAACATTAAAACGCCATGACTTTATTGAGCTACAACAGTTAAAGTTTGCGGCTAATGTACAGACACCACGTCTGTACACATTTGTGGACTACATACTCAGGGGTGACCTCTGCTGCAAAGACAGGGCCCATGTCTGCAAATATGTTAAAGGATATACTCCGCATACGCGACATAAACAATAGCCACTATGAGCATGATGCTCATAGATATGTGCACACATGCGACAGTGTGTGGCATGTGCTTGGGGGTTGCATTCCCTGACTGGACACTCACCATGCTTTGGGACAAGATTCCTATGTACATCACGCATGGACAGTCAGTAGCAGTGTTCATGTGATACCTCACTTGGTGGATGGTGGACACACGTACGCCAGGGATCACTGCAGTGGCTGTACTGTGCAGAGATGCAGGTTACACAGGGCTCTTCTGTTCACAGGATGCTACCCTAGAGAGGTGCCACTTGTGTGCACACTGTAGTTGTTGTTACACATAGACTTGCCAGACTGCATGGTACCCTACTATGAACCTGTGGAGCTATTACATGTCCTTTGTGCATGGTTACTGGAATAGCCCTTCCATTTAGATTAGCTGTCACGCTATTACAATGTTCCGTGACTACAGGCCATATGTATCCTATTATTGTACACGCCAATCATGTTCTTGTTTGTCTGTCACATCTCTTCTGCTATTCTAGTATGGGAGTAATGTTTGCATCCTTTGCAAATGCACAGAGTGGATTACATTATTTATTTCATCATAACTGTTTATACATAAATTAATTGCATACTACTCACATCACTATACGATACCTTTGGTATGCATCACATGCCTGTTCTCCTGTGTATCATATCTGACATATCAATCCACTGTACTATACATTACACATGTTTTACATGGTATCCCATAATTCAAAGCATACTTGCACAGAGGGACCACCTTAGACATGTCTTTGACGTTATATGCCCATACACATGCGTACTGTTACAGTATATCCACATATACTATCCCCTGCTACGGCACGTACGTATTGGACATACCCTGCCACTGATGGTGGGTCGTATGACATTGTTCTGTTTAAAGCAGTCATGTTGCATCCCTTGTGGTGTCTGTGCTGTTTACCTTGTGGCCCACTGCTGGACGCACAACTTCTACAAGCATTAGTACGATCAGCAAGACATCACTACATAAATACAATTTCCCACTTTATGCATGCCGGACACTTTTAATTACTGCAAACCAGGCTATGCATACACTGACATAACTTAATACAGAACATACTATATATACAGTTAGTGTTCTACATACCTTGATATCGTTCTGGTATTTCGTCTCTATCTTTCTCTTCTGTATCACTCTTTAAACTGTTTTACGGTATGAGCATACATTTTGCATATCTGACAAGTCATCCTTATATACGTCGATACCTGCAACATGTGGTTTACTGCTGCTAATTGGTGTTCCGGTGTGACTAATTACGTGCACTTCAGCTGTGCAGCTACTCCATTCACCAATTACGCGGCAACAGTGGGGTATAATTGAATTCTTCACTTGGCCATTGGCCATTTGCCCTGTCTTCACAGAGACGGCCTGTATTGTGTTTTGTTGTGTGTAATTGCAACTGCTATGTGTAGAGCCAAGTGTATTTTGGAGTCATGTCCCCCATGGATTGTGTGTGACGGCTTGAGTATGTGGTTCTACCTGTGACTGTACCTGTCATCCCACCCGTCTGATAACGGACTATTGCAAACACCTGTAACATCACCGTTTGTTCCGTTATACGACGGTTACAATTTTGCATGGCACCTTTAAATGTGTCTCTCACAAGGTATGTTAATGGTTCAGCAGATGTAATTGACTAACTGGATGTTTGTGCTGTGATTACGGTCTGTATTGCTATTGTTTCCAGTGTGGGGGATGTACGTGTGTGTACTTAGCATATACGGTTTTGTGGGGCTTGCATTTCTACGTAGTCCATATATATATGTGTGGGCCCCTTCCCTAATTACAGTGATATCACTTAATAGACTTCTGTTACAGGAATTTACTTTGGGCCGTTGTTAATTGGTGTCTATATGGTATGCAGGTGAGGTTGATACTTTCATACCTCCGGATGTACGGCGATATGTGCAGGGATATTTCTAAATGACCACTATCCTGTGTATGTCTGTCCCAGATATTTGCAGTCATTGCAGTGGTGTTGGTGTCAGGCCCTCTTGTGGCATGGCTTGCCACCTTTTCATATGGCCATAGTTGGACACTTGCGGGTCACACAGTGGTGTTTA
This sequence comes from Protopterus annectens, assembly GCF_019279795.1. NCBI lineage: Eukaryota > Metazoa > Chordata > Ceratodontiformes > Protopteridae > Protopterus > Protopterus annectens. The sequence continues at coordinate 866,406,956 of NC_056725.1, read as the reverse complement.
CCGACTAACATATAGCCACGGTCAGTACACAGGATAGCACATACTTTTATCCTCATTACATACCAATTGTTCTTGGACCTTGCCTACTTATCAGTTTGCATGTAACATTTCCGTTTCTTACATACAGGCATGAGTATTTCCTGCAACTATTGCATAATATTTGGGACATACTAATGTCCTACACTCTCGGACAGCTGCCCTTTGTAATGTTTCATGTCAGGACACACCTGCCCAGGGAGGGGCTGTCCCTCCCAATGTGGGACAGGTGTTTACCACATATCTATGGCTAGCTATACCCGCACCTACCGTAATCATCTACCTCCGAGTTGCCACCTACAGACACACGATGCGGACACACACACACACACTTTACAGTCACACGGGAACACACATGGCACCTTCAACACACACATACACAGGCTACATCACTCACAACCACAGTTGTACACGGTACCTACGTGGACCGCACCGCCGGCAGCGGTGACTACATGTCCTTACTATCGTCATATTGCTCGTGGTTCTACTGTTCCAGTACTGTGTTCTTTCTGTCTTTCAGCCTCCTGGTTACGCGTGTCGGTGTGAGACATGTTCCATAGTTGGTGGTATCCTTTATTTGTACGTCGTTGACCTATCTATATATTTGCAGATGTCAGTGACCCCTTATATATAGACATATATCACACTATCACCCTTTCTATCTGTATTATATATGTGTAGATACGTATATATATATATATATATATATATATATATATATATATATATATATATGTATGTATATATATATATATATATATATATATATATATATATATATATATATATACATATCTCAGACAGGGGTGGTGACAGGCATGCTACGCCTTTCATTGTGGGTTTGTCAGTGTATACTGTGTTTCCTGGACTCTGCACGTTTGTGTCTGTACCTGTCACATTACACACCTGCCATAGGTTAAGATTACCTCCCGTCCCACTTTGCGAGGGACAGTCCCTCTTTGTGCAGTCGTGTCCTGCAAAATATTTGTGAACATAGCAAATGTCCTGCGACTTTGGGACAAACATATTCCCTATAGTTTATGTAATAGTTGCATAAAACACTTATTCTGTATCTGACCCACCTACATGTTACAGGACACGGAACACGTACCTTTGACCATTACTAGAATAAGCTTTTTATCTATGCAAAACACTGACGTTCTGGTTTTCGTACTGGCCGGGTGTATGTGTCGTCCTGCAGACATCTGGCGTATGTCCCACATTGGTCATTTGAAATGTGGCAACCCTACCATACGTACATCTTGGCTAGCAATACTGTTGGGTGATTGTATACATGATTGCCTGTTCCACTCCTGGCAGTGGTCAGTTTACCCTTCAGAGCAGGCGCTATTTGTTCAGAGGTGACGTGCTGGTGTGACCTGTTCTGTACATCATTGACCATGATCTGCGCAGTGGTCAGTGAAGCTTAGCCCTGTTTTGCGCATATCCGTATAGTCATATTTAAACATCACTTACCAGCTGTGGGCAACGCTTATTCCCGCTAACGTGTGCTACACACATTCTGATGACCTGCATCCGGAATGCATTACCCGTGCCGTCGGGATTACGCTACATCCCTTGCAGGACGTGGGACCGGGAACATGCACGACAGTCACTGCATGTACCACTTGGACATCTGGGGGTTGTACACGTATTATGTCATTTTGTATGTGAAGTACACTACAGCAGTTACTCCACACTACACTCACATGGATAACTCCGTTAGTTTACAAATTGATGAGTCCAGTTAATGGTATGTCCATGTGATGTTTACTGGCTGTACTCCGGCATTGAGTATGTATATCACAATTAGCTACACCCGATAATGTGCTACACCTTCATACGACTGTGGATGCAGCATGCTGGGGTGATGAATGCCTGTCATAGGTACATCCCCTGCCTTGACACAACATCCATGATTATATTTTGTAGAGCCCCTCAGTAACGCAGCGGGGAATCTGTGACGAGTGTGTGTAGGACAGTGCTTACACACATGTGCTCCTGCAATTGCCTCTTCTCCAGTAAGCGACAGTTGCTTACTCGATGTTGTGTCGACGGGAGTCACTGTTTGCCCCGTTTGGTGTTTTGCCTCTGACAGTCGGGCGTGTACCTACCGATGTACCTAATAACCTACACACACAGCACCGTCAGATGCTGATAGGCGCATCTTCTGTTCAGGTGTTCACATTTCCGTGTTCCAATGGCTGTTGCGTGTACAATGTTTGAGGGCTGCCTATGTAGGATTCCACAGTGGGCCACCTATACATCACAATTTACAGGTGGTCATGTTTGTGTGCCATCCATTTTACTGTGTGTGCAGTTGGGGAGGGGTGTCAGTCCATGGGAGCCTACACTGTCAAGGTATGTGCTATACATTCCCTCTTTGCCAAGGCGTAGGCAAATTGGGCACGCCTCTGTCTGCCTACTGGGGCTGGCACAGTGTGTCCATGGTCTGGATCCCTCTGTGCCTGTGTTGGCCTTGGCAATTGCGGTGGGCTGTGAGGCCCTCCCCCATTTTGACCCTGCTGCAGCTGTTTCCGCAGGATCATATTATGTAGCATGGCACATACTATGATGATGTGGGCACACGTGCCTGGAGAGTACTGCAAGGCTCCACCAGATGTGTCCAAGCACCGGAACCATGATTTCAGCATCCCGAACACACGCTCTATGATGATTCTGGTTTGTGCATGTGCCTCATTATGGCATTCTTGCATTGGTGTGTGTGCATTTCTGATAGGGGTCATCATCCATGGCTTCAGTGCATAGCCAGCATCCCCCACAAGGTGGCCTTGTGGGATGTCCCCCCTGACAAATGCCTGATACAGCTGTGAGGCATGCCAGATATGGGAGTCGTGGTAGCTTCCAGGGCTGCCAGCACACACATCCATGATAATGCCCTGGGCATTGCACATGACCTGGCAGTTGATTGAGTGGAATCCCTTGCAGTTTATGTAGCACCTACCATACTCACCGGGTGGTGACTTGATTTGTATGTGCATGCAGTCTATCGCACCCAGTACCTCCAGGTAGTTTGCCACATGGTGGAAGTGCCGCATATTGCTGGCCAACTCCTCCTGAGTTTGGGGGAAGTATATATGCTCATTGGCATGTGGTAACATGGCATCAAGGAACTGGTGTAGTACCCCTGACGCCGATGCCTGTGAGATCCCCCATTATATCTCCAGTTGGCCTTTGAAAGGTACCTGTGGCTAGTATTCACAAGCTTACACATACCTTCGTGTCCACTGGGATGGGTTCCCCTCTGTTGTTTCTGGTTCTCAGGCGTGGCCGGCACAGCTCTATTTGCTGTAAGATGTCCCTGTCCACCCTGTAACGCTCTACTATGTCGAGATCATGTAGCCCCTGGTAAGTTACCCTTGGTCTGAACACTCTTCTCCTCCTCCGAGGCCTATGGTGGTTGTCGGCATCATCCTCCACAACACCGTTGGTCTGTAACACATGCTGATGAATCACAGCCATGGCAGCTCCCAACACGTACATTTTAAAAGTTCCCCATCTGTTTACACCTATGGTGCAGTGTTTGGGAATACACAGGTGTGTGTTGGGTGCTTTCACACTTTATACTGTTTTGCTGTGAATACTGATGATGTCATAGGGTGTGTATGTATGATCGTGGCTACAGGGTATCTTCTGTATTTTATTAACAGAACCACTATTGTGCTGCCTTTGGTGTTGCATTACATTTGGATGCCGTGAATTACCTCCTGCCCTTCCGTTAAAATTTGTGCACGTTACACCTACCATATGCTGGCATGCATCCAACAGCCTGCTTTCATTTGTACTTTCCTAGACCTGGCTTATCTTGCGTAATGTGTGCTATTGCCGGTCTACTGTGGGTTTGCTTTGCTCTGCTATGATAGTTCTCCTATCTTTGCATTCCAAGTCCTCCCCTCCTTTCTTTGCAATCCTATGCCTCCCCTATCCTGTTTTGCAGGTTTCTGCATGCAGGCTTGTCTACTGCCGTCGATTGGCCGCCGTGAGTTGATTGGTGTTAATTGCTCATTAGTACGCCAATTACCCTGCTTCAGCATTTCCTTCTTTTCTTCCCCTGACCTTCCTGTTTGTGCTATTATTCACGGTGCGTGCATCCGCTTACTTGGTTTCAGGCACAATTTCATCCCCGTACACATGTGCTTTCGGGCACCACGTGTGCTCTCAGCTAAACGGTTCTATACCTTCCCCCCCACCCCTGTCCTGCAGCTTTGCTTTGCAATGGCCAGGCCAGATTTGCATTGCTCCAATGTGCTTACTGATATGGTGGCACACCCCTCTGCTGATGTCATGTGTCACCTCTGATACACTCCTCGGTGTTATAGCGCTCCACCGTCAGGTACATCCTTAATCCGGCGGGACATTTGCAATTCAATATTACCTGCCTCATTTGCATGGCATTGACTACTAATTCATAGTTACAGCGCCGAACACTGTCGCGGGCCCTTGGCAACCCTTGCGCCTTGCTTGTGGTGTGCCATGCCTACCATTGCATATTATGGTGAAATCCTGATTTGTCTTACATTGCAATTTTATGACATTTGTATATATTTCCTTTGTATTCCTGTTTGCGCACACATGCCCTGCGGTTGTACTGTGCGTTACTGTGGACATGACACTAAATGTTGTTTTTTAGGTGTTGTGCATCTTTTCTTGTGCCATTGGCTGTGTATTTAGCCACTGGCATATGTTAACTTTGTAATACATGAGTCTGGTCCGCTTCCATAACTCCGATGTTCTGTTTGGGAAAATGTAAACCGTGTTTTTTGGTTTACATTTCCATGGGCTTGCGCTATGCCTGCACCACTTTGTGAATCGCTGTATGCCTTCATTAGCATGGTGCGACACTGTGCATGGGTTGATTTGCATACTTATGCCAAGGGCTGCGTAGATCTGGAGTACGCCAGTAGTGCACGTGGAGTTGGTTCGTACCTGAATCGCTCGGCGGACATATTTGGCGTTATCCCGCATACGCTACGCCTGTGCCTGGCGCAGACTTCATGAATCCGGGGGAGTGTCTTTATACATGTGTCTATTAAATTTGTTAATGGTCCTGACGTTCTCATTGGATAATTAATGGAATGATGTTCATTAAGGTTTTACTATAAATTATCCCTATGTACTACACGCCCACATCTGACGAAGTAACTTTAAACAAAAACGTATTGTGAAAACGTATTGTGTCAACGTTAATGTTTTAGCAGAATAAAGTTGTTGGTTTGAATTTCCCTCCGTGCCTTCATTGTTTCGCCTTACATCGCATTTTCCCGGATTTACTGGTTTCGTTGTGCTAATCTAATTAAATATATAATGGCAATGGATTGCTACTGATCATTAACTTTATCACTCTGCCTGAAGCTGAAACACAATTGCAAATACTGTAAATAATTGTTATGATGAATTATTTGTAAATAATTATGATGCCTCTACTAGCCAAATGTATAATTAATGTAATAATTAGCATCTGCATGTGCATTGTATGTATGTATGTGTATATACTGAAAAGCAATTACTACTGAATATTTTAATTCCCTACAAATATGCAACTCATTTTCAAAAGACATTCAACATTAAACTACTATATACCATGTGGAACTTTCTGCAACATGTATTAAGCATTCTGTAGCATTTAATTTAGTAACATTTGGAAGACCCTCAGTGTTTCTCATGATCTTTTCATATTGTATGCTTTGTCACATTTCCAGGCAATGGCTGAAATGGGTCCATTTTGCTCAGTCCTCTATTTCAGGCAACAAACTTGATAAACAAATAAATAAAAATGTTAGGAACATTCTAACATTATTAACATATATAAGCTCCCTGACTTTTTTATCCTTCTGATCAAATTATGAGTTGAAGAACTCTGCTCAACTCAAACTCTCACCTGTACTTTGACTTTGTTAAGCATTAATACCTCATTGAATATGGTAATTGCACGGGGTCCTCATGACACTTCTTATTGAAAGATGCATCACCTGATACTATTCACTATGCTGGATCGCCAAGTTATTATCCTGTTGTGACTCTTAGCAGTGAATCTTTCTGAATGTCTGTAAAACATAAAGTCTGTGGGTCACAGAATATAACAGTTGCATGTCAGCAGCTTTGAACTGTTTCACCCCTGTGATCAACCCTGTTCCACTTACCCTGAGGCAGATGTGGTATATGATTTCATGCTCAGTGTGTAGGACAGGGCAGGGAATGAAACAGTGAGGGAGATACATTCAACAGCTCTGTGCCAAGATGACACTGTACCTATCATATTTTAACTACAAATCAAAGATCCTCTGTAGCAAGGCACTTAATCTGTCCTTGGAAATCTCTGCTCTGAGGAATCAAGTGGACATGGTTTCCAGGTATTTCACATGCTATACAGTTTGCCATGTTTTATCACCCAGAACACTTTTGCAGATAAGATGGACTGAATTAGGTACATGTTTTCTCCTTGGAGCACAAAATGGGCTTTCACTAGCCCAAGAAATAGATTTTCCAGAATTACCTTAACTTTTCAGAGTTAACACAGCCTCTCTAAAGACAGTGTTGCATTATGTGATGGTTGGACCCTGGTATTACTAGGGTGCCCATGTCCTGCCTGTAGGTTTTGGGCCCTTATAGCCTGCCTATAGAGTCTTGATCTCATTCATTAACAGAATTGTCCAATCTTCTCTGAGTATGGGCCATTTTCATCCATTTTAAAGAAGGCACTGGTTACTGTAACCCAAAAGAATTCTATTCTGGAACTGGGATCCCTGGATAGCAGCTGTTCCAACTCCAACCTTTCCTTTGTCAGTTAAGTTACTGAGAAGGTGATATGCAAGCAGCATGGTGGTATTCTTGGTGTAGAGGAATTCTGGTGCCCCTTTTAAGGCCAGGTTCTCAGATTACTACAGCAATGAGTCAGCCCTACATCAAGTGATAATGATCTTTTAATAGCAGGAGATCAAACTTGTTACTCCATCTTGGTCTTCCTTGCTCCACATGTGCATTTGACACAGATGAAAATCAGTTCAGTTCCTTTTGGAGCACATAAATACCTATTGTGAGGTCTCTGGCACTACCTTGAATTGGTCTGCTTTCTATCTACCTCTTAGGTCATACTCTGAGGTTAGTCTCTATGGTTAATTCATTTTTTAACTACTTAACTACCTTCTAACTGTGGTGTTCCACAGAGCTCCATTTTAGGTCCATGCATATGTTTCTACTTGGTGAATTTGTTCAGCAGACATCAATACAGGTAACACAGTTAGATAAACAGTGCTCAGGTTTGCATATCCTTTCCACAAAACACAAAATAAGGCAACCTTGCTCAAAGGAGCATGTACACATAAAACAAAAATGAAAGAAGTGTCAAAACGCTGAGTAATCCACAAATTGGTAGGAAGGAGAACAAAAGAAAACAAAAGAACCATTTATTCACAGACTAAGCACTTTCCCCCTATGTCCATAGGGCATCAGATAGTCTGATGAATAAATGGTTCTTTTATTTTCTTTTGTTCTCCTTCCTACCAGTTTGTGGATTACTCAGCGTTTTGACACTTCTTTCTTTTTTGCATATCCTTTTCTCAGGACAGTATGGATTACTCAGACCTAGATGAGGACCATCTGGAGGACATAATAATTTGTATGTCAATGAATGGGCTCAAACTCCATCCCTCTGAGACTGTTGCAGTGCCGCTTCCTGCCACATTAAGAATTTCAATAACTTCTCTGCTTGTACCCCTAAACTACTTATGAGGGCCATCGTTTGGAATTTTTGTCCAAGGTATGTCCAAGATGTACCAAAAAAACCAATAAGTGGATAATACTGCCAAAATGTAACCCGTAAAAAGAGATGAAAGCAGTATTCACGATGAACGAAACCAAGTCCACCAAGTTAACAGTTTTATTCACTAATTTAAAAACAAAACACGTATACATCCACCATCCTTCATGCTTATTATTATTATTATTTATAACATTATTATCTTTCTTCTTATGTATGGGACAAAATTTGTCCAATCTCCCTTTTTCTACTTCATTCCTTATCCGTGTAATGAATACCAATGGATAACCTCTTTCTAAAAACATTTTTTCTAAAAATTCACATTCCTTTCTAAAGTCTGCATCTGAACTTGTCATTCGGCTCCCTCGGACAAATTGTCCCTTCACTATATTTCTTTTACAATGAAAGGGATGGGCACTTTCAAAGTGTAAAAAATAATTACAAAAAGTAGCCTTCCTAAATATCTTAGTTTTTAAATTTTGTCCATCTTTGTATATCTCCACATCCAAATATTGCACATTATATTCAGAAATATTATAGGTAAATTTTAAAAAAAACTGTTGTTTTTCCCATATATTCCATAAATTCTGAAATTTTTTCTCTTCCAGCTACCCAAAAAATTAATATATCATCCAAAAACCTTCTGTATAACATCCACTGCCCATCCCTTTCATTGTAAAAGAAATATAGTGAAGGGACAATTTGTCCGAGGGAGCCGAATGACAAGTTCAGATGCAGACTTTAGAAAGGAATGTGATTTTTTAGAAAAAATGTTTTTAGAAAGAGGTTATCCATTGGTATTCATTACACGGATAAGGAATGAAGTAGAAAAAGGGAGATTGGACAAATTTTGTCCCATTCATAAGAAGAAAGATAATAATGTTATAAATAATAATAATAATGAACATGAAGGATGGTGGATGTATACGTGTTTTGTTTTTAAATTAGTGAATAAAACTGTTAACTTGGTGAACTTGGTTTCGTTCATCATGAATACTGCTTTCATCTCTTTTTTCAGGTTGCATTTTGGCAGTATTATCCACTTATTGTTTATTTTTGGTATATTTTCTGTGGTTTAACGATGGATGGCTCACCACTTCCTGATCCTAAGAGGCACGACGAAGCAGGGCAAATGAAACTGATTGGCCAATTAACAGCTCTGATTGAACTACTTACACCTCTCAGTCAGTCGTTTGTGGAGATATGCGGCAATGTTATCCAATCGCGCTCCTCCAGAACCAAAGGGTGGAATGCTCGGAGCGGAATTGTTAACCAGAAACAAGAAGAGCTTATTGGCGGAGTTTCTGAAGCTGGCGACCTTGGTGAATCTAATAATGGAGCTAATGAAGGTACTTTTAATGCCGCTAATACCCCAGCTATTTTTAAAAATTTGGAATCAAGATTTGGCCCCAATGGAAGCAATAATGCTAATAACGGACTAAATTCCTGTAAGGAAAGGGGCTCGAATTCAGGTACTGTGGTTACAAACATACACAAAGAGACCACTGACTGGTTAAGGGGTAAATATGTCTTCAAAATTTATGGTAATAGTAAACGAGAGGGTTTAAATGACACTTACAGAAATAAGATTGACAAACTCTCTAAGTTGATGTACAAATTTAAAATGTTAGACATAGAGAATGAATACTTGAAGGAATGTATATCGAGAGACATTGTCCCTAAGGGACTACGAGTATTCAAATTTCCAAACAATGTTGTTATGGGTACTGAATTTCATAAGGAACTTTTAGAAGTGTTCAACAAATGTGGCATAGATGTATTGAAATTAATTATTAAGGACAATATAAGATGCCAAGAAGCCATACAAAAGGATATTGATGAACTAGACCAGCATGTTAAGGATGATTTAATTTTCTCCATTAAAGAAGAAAAGGAAAAATATTATAATATTAGGAAAGATATAGACATTAAATGTGATAATTTAGTGAGTAGGAAAATAAAAAAACTAGAGAGGGATATCAAGGAGTATGAGAGTCATACAAGCTATCCTATACCTAATAGAAGATATTTGAACCATGACAATGGATATAAATATAATGTTAGAGAGAATAATTTTGACAGTAATGATGGTGGAGTATTCATCTACGATGATGATGGACAGGATTATGATACAGTATTTCCATCTCTACGGAGGTCTGAGAGATTGAAAAATAAACAGGGTCCCCAGCAGCAAAATTTTCTAGAGGGGGGGGAGAAGGGGGAGGGGGAAATATTATTGATTCCCCACCCCATTGCATATGGAGGTGAAGAAATTGTCATTGACAAACACAAATGTATGTACAATAATTTTACTATTTATAATTTTAGCGAATTGGTTTTAGAAAAGAAACATTTTGATTTATTTTCCAAAGGCCTTACATTTATACCTAACAGGAAAGGAGATGTAACAGGTAGTATACTGGATATAAAAAGTTTGTTAAGGAAAGTTAACTTAAGTATTATGTTTCCCAATAATAAAGTTCAAAACAACAAGGAATTGAAATGAAAAAGTATATATATAACCCCCCATTGCACCCCCAATTAAAAAATGTAGAGAAAATTATTGAATCTGAAGTGAGGAAACAAGAAAATAAGACATGGTACAAACCTAATTTAAGTAAGAAAGAAAGTGAATTGATGTATGAAATAAAAAATAACAGGAAAATTAGAGTGATGAAACCTGAGAAGAGGGGGAGAGGTAGTTATTATGAATAGTATTTTATATGAAAGTAGAATGAACACCATTCTATGGGATGAAATGAGATATTCAATAGTTTCCTTAAATGAAATGAATATAGCCTACAATAAAATAGATATAGTTTTGCAAGATATGTTAAATGAAGAATTAATAGATTATAATACCTTTAAATATTTGAAAGTAGATAAACCTAGAACCCCCACGATATTTGGTATACCCAAGATTCATAAAAATGAAGAAGACCCTCCCTTTAGGCCGATAGTTTCGGCTGAAGGGTCAAAAACTTATCCATTAGCTAAATTTATTGATAAAAATTTAAAAATTGTATGGATGAAAAAGAGGTGTATTTTAAAAGATTCTTGGGACTTGTTGAAGGAAATGCCGGATAATTTGAATAATGAACATTTATTATTTATTACTATTGACATTATTGATTTGTTTTCCTCCATTCCATACGAAGAAGGCACAAAAATGTTTGAAGAAATAGTGTACAAAGATTCGGCTTTGTCGCAGAATTATAAATTAATAAACACTTGGTTAATGGAATTAGTTTTGAAAAATAATTTTATTCATTTTAATGGGGAATTTTTTCAACAAATACAGGGGGTGGGAATGGGCGCAGCGTGCGCCCCTACTTATGCTAACTTAATCCTTGCTCATTGGGAAGAAAAATACATTTTAAATTCTGAATTTAACACTGTTGGATGTTATACAGAAGGTTTTTGGATGATATATTATTTTTTTGGGTAGCTGGAAGAGAAAATTTTTCAGAATGTATGGAATAAATGGGAAAAAAAAACTATTTTTTTAAAATTTACCTATAATATTTCTGAATATAATGTGCAATATTTGGATGTGGAGATTTACATAGATGGACAAAATTTAAAAACTAAGATATTTAGGAAGGCTACTTTTTGTAATTCTTTTTTACACTTTGAAAGTGCCCATCCCTTTCATTGTAAAAGAAATATAGTGAAGGGACAATTTGTCCGAGGGAGCCGAATGACAAGTTCAGATGCAGACTTTAGAAAGGAATGTGAATTTTTAGAAAAAATGTTTTTAGAAAGAGGTTATCCATTGGTATTCATTACATGGATAAGGAATGAAGTAGAAAAAGGGAGATTGGACAAATTTTGTCCCATTCATAAGAAGAAATATATCAATAATGTTATAAATAATAATAATAATGAGCATGAAGGATGGTGGATGTATATGTGTTTTGTTTTTAAATTAGTGAATAAAACTGTTAACTTGGTGGACTTGGTTTCGTATGTCCAAGATGTCCAAGATGGCAGCCACACAGGTCAATTTTTTGGATGTCACTCTTTCTAAGAACAGGGAATCAGGTAACTTTGATTCCACATTATACAGGAAAATTACTTTTTTCAAATTCTTACTTGCATTTCCAGAGTTGGCATCCTATCCATCAAAAGAAGGCCATTGTTAAAGGCCAATGTCTTAGATTGGCCAGGATGGTTAGTCAAGAAAGTTTATTTCTTGAGGAATGCAGTAAGTTATTTGATATGTTCTTGAGGAGAGGTTATCCTGAAGATTTTTTAACATAAATCTTTACTGAAGTTACAGGGAAGAGATCTGGGTTTTATACCCCTCTTCTTGGCAAGTCCCTTGTTCAAGTTGTTAATCCTGTTGATTTTAGTTTGGTATCGACCAACTTGTCTCATGGTAAGGCCTTGATTTTGCCATTTAATTTACAATACAGGGAAATCAATTGCATCATTAATACATTTTGGGAGATTTTCAGATGTGATGGGAATATTTCTAACAAACTTGGTGAAAGACTGTTGGTGGTTTATCAAAAAGATACCTGTTTTAAAACCATGATTGAAAGAATCGTGTCCAATTCATATACAGGTAGAGTAAATAAATGCGGTCACTGTTCTCAGTGTAAATTTATTCTTGAGAGTACTGAATGCTTTGTACATGGTTATGGCAAAATCAAGCACAAGAAGAAATTCAATTGTGATAGTAAGGGCATTGTTTATGTTGCTTTGTGTCAACAGTGTACTTGTTTTTACATCGGCAAAACCATCAGACAGTTTAGGTACAGGATTTATCAGCATTATTATGACATTAGTAAAAAGGATGAATGAAATGCCCTTTATAGACATATAAAGAGTTTTCCTTTGCATCCATTTAAATTTTCTGTTTCGGACAATGTTGACGTTGACCCTAGAGGTGGTCCCCGTGATATCTTTCTTGAATTCCTGGAGCTTAGATGGCAGCTTAGGTGTAATGCCGCACGTTCTCCAGGTCTTAATGATGTAATTTCTATTGCTAGTCTCCTCAAGCTTAAATCTAGGTTTGCCATTTAAACAATTTTTAAACATATATATTTTTATAGATTTGTTATTTTATGTGTATTGCTTATGTATGTTTTTTATATGTCATTTAGGAGCTTTATATTTTCGATTTATTTTTATATACATATATATATATATATATATGTATGTATATATATATATATATATATATATATATATATATATATATATATATACACATTTATACATATATTTTTTATGGTTTACAAGAATATTTAACATGAACAGGTTCATAGGTAGGTACTAGGCTATCAGCCCTGGGGCCTATACAAGCCCAGCCAAAAAGGTACCCTGGCTTTTGCCACCCAAGAAAATTATTTTCCTGTGCCACTGTCAAGCAGAGCTACAGAGGTGATCTCCAGAGTGAATTTCCTATTTCCCATCCAATCATCAAGATTTTTCTTGAAGAGTGCTAATGAGGAGCTTTGTTTGATATAGATAGGTAGTTTATTCCAGAATATGGGAAGTCTCTGGGATAGGAATCTATCCCTCCGGCATGTTCTGTTTAATGTGGTGACAAGGTTTAGGTCCCTAGAGCATGTAGCTCGGAGGGATTGGGATTTCTTTAAGTGGAGCATGTCCAACAGCTCTGGGTTTGACATAGCTTTGTATGTTAGGCAGAGATCACCTCTGAGTAGGCGATATGTGACGGAGTAAAGCTGGAGTTTTTTGAGACGGTCTGCGTAGGCCGTAGGGCATCTGTTTGAGGCTGGTATTCTTCTTTGTGAGATATTTCTGCGGCCTTTCCAGTTGTAGATGTCTTGTGAGGTACATACCAAAAGGGGCATTGTACTCTATAATGGGTCTAATGAGTGATGAGTAGAGGGGAACAATGACCTCTTTTTTCTGGATGAGAAACCTTTTGTGATGAGGTGTGCCACGTAGAAGGATTTCCTGACTACTGTGGCAATGTGATTATCAAAGGAGAGACTACTGTCCACCTGTGTCCCAAGGTCTCTTATCACATTTTCAGTGTTAAGTATACTACCGCCTATGTTGTAGTTCATGGGTACAGAGTTTTTACCAAAGGGGATGACAATGCACTTTTTGGCATTGAGCTTGAGGCCATGGCTTTGACACCAGGCATCTGTCTCAGTGAGGCCCTTTTGTAGGATGTCCACATCGTTAGGAGTTTCGATTATGGCTCCTACTTTGCAGTCATCTGCGAACTTCGTTAGCCAAAGACCTGTGTTAGCCTGTACTTCAGAGAAGTAGATACCAAACAGGACAGGACCCAGGACTGAACCCTGTGGTACTCCACTTGTTACTGGTCTGAAGTCTGCTACTTTCACAGTGTGGTTTCTGTCAGTGAGCCAGTTGGCAACCCATCTTGTGACATAGGGATTTATACCTAGTTTAGTGAGTTTATCTATAATTCCAGAGTGGGGGATGGTGTCAAAAGCCTTGGCAAGATCTAGATAGGCTGTGTGAACCACCTTACCCTTGTCTACGGCTTTGGTGACTGCTTCAAAGAAGTCTATCAGGTTTAGGAGACATGATCTGCCTTTTACAAACCCGAACTGGGTGGGATCCAGAGTTTGGAGATTACCAATATCTTTGTTTATAAGTTCCATAAGGATACGTTCCATGGCCTTGCAGGCCAGGCTCGTCAGGCTAATGGGACGGTAGTTCCCGGGGTCCATGGTGGCTCCCCCCTTGTGGAGTGGGATAACCGTCGCTGTGCGCCATTCAGCAGGCACAAAGCCTGAGGTGAAGCTATGATTGAACATGGTACTTATGTAGGGTACCAGTTCGTTCTGTAGTTCATGTAGAATAGGTTATATATTGTGTATGTTTTCATTTTTGTATTTGTTTATAAGCATTGGGTATTTCACTTTAATTTTGTCTTTCTGCATCAAGAATCAATTATTCAATGAATTCATTACTCGGTGCAATTGACTTCAGTTGGGCGGATATTTATGATATATTTATCATATGAATATGATTTTAGGTCCATGCATATGTTTCTACTTGGTGAATTTGTTCAGCAGACATCAATACAGGTAGCACAGTTAGATAAACAGTGCTCAGGTTTGCATATCCTTTCCACAAAACACAAAATAAGGCAAACTTGCTCAAAGGAGCATGTACACATAAAACAAAAATGAAAGAAGTGTCAAAACGCTGAGTAATCCACAAATTGGTAAGAAGGAGAACAAAAGAAAACAAAAGAACCATTTATTCACAGACTAAGCACTTTCCCCCTATGCCCATAGGGCATCAGATAGTCTGATGAATAAATGGTTCTTTTATTTTCTTTTGTTCTCCTTCCTACCAGTTTGTGGATTACTCAGCGTTTTGACACTTCTTTCTTTTTTGCATATCCTTACCTCAGGACAGTATGGATTACTCAGACCTAGATGAGGACCATCTGGAGGACATAATAATTTGTATGTCAATGAATGGGCTCAAACTCCATCCCTCTGAGACTGTTGCAGTGCCGTTTCCTGCCACATTAAGAATTTCAATAACTTCTCTGCTTGTACCCCTAAACTACTTATGAGGGCCGTTGTTTGGAATTTTTGTCCAAGGTATGTCCAAGATGTACCAAAAAAAACCAATAAGTGGATAATACTGCCAAAATGTAACCCATAAAAAGAGATGAAAGCAGTATTCACGATGAACGAAACCAAGTCCACCAAGTTAACAGTTTTAGTCACTAATTTAAAAAAAAAAACACGTATACATCCACCATCCTTCATGCTTATTATTATTATTATTTATAACATTATTATCTTTCTTCTTATGAATGGGACAAAATTTGTCCAATCTCCCTTTTTCTACTTCATTCCTTATCCGTGTAATGAATACCAATGGATAACCTCTTTCTAAAAACATTTTTTCTAAAAATTCACATTCCTTTCTAAAGTCTGCATCTGAACTTGTCATTCGGCTCCCTCGGACAAATTGTCCCTTCACTATATTTCTTTTACAATGAAAGGGATGGGCACTTTCAAAGTGTAAAAAAGAATACAAAAAGTAGCCTTCCTAAATATCTTAGTTTTTAAATTTTGCCCATCTTTGTATATCTCCACATCCAAATATTGCACATTATATTCAGAAATATTATAGGTAAATTTTAAAAAATGTGTTGCTTTTCCCATATATTTCATAAATTCTGAAAATGTTTCTCTTCCAGCTACCCAAAAAATTAATATATCATCCAAAAACCTTCTGTATAACATCCACTGCCCATCCCTTTCATTGTAAAAGAAATATAGTGAAGGGACAATTTGTCCGAGGGAGCCGAATGACAAGTTCAGATGCAGACTTTAGAAAGGAATGTGATTTTTTAGAAAAAATGTTTTTAGAAAGAGGTTATCCATTGGTATTCATTACATGGATAAGGAATGAAGTAGAAAAAGGGAGATTGGACAAATTTTGTCCCATTCATAAGAAGAAAGATAATAATGTTATAAATAATAATAATAATGAGCATGAAGGATGGTGGATGTATACGTGTTTTGTTTTTAAATTAGTGAATAAAACTGTTAACTTGGTGAACTTGGTTTCGTTCATCATGAATACTACTTTCATCTCTTTTTTCAGGTTGCATTTTGGCAGTATTATACACTTATTGTTTATTTTTGGTATATTTTCTGTGGTTTAATGATGGATGGCTCACCACTTCCTGATCCTAAGAGGCAGGACGAAGCAGGGCAAATGAGGAAACTGATTGGCCAATTAACAGCCCTGATTGAACTACTTACACCTCTCAGTCAGTCGTTTGTGGAGATATGCGGCAATGTTATCCAATCGCGCTCCTCCAGAACCAAAGGGTGGAATGCTCGGAGCGGAATTGTTAACCGGAAACAAGGAGAGCTTATTGGCGGAGTTTCTGAAGCCGGCGACCTTGGTGAATCTAATAATGGAGCTAATGAAGGTACTTTTAATGCCGCTAATACCCCAGCTATTTTTAAAAATTTGGAATCAAGATTTGGCCCCAATGGAAGCAATAATGCTAATAACGGACTAAATTCCTGTAACGAAAGGGGCTCGAATTCAGGTACTGTGGTTACAAACATACACAAAGAGACCACTGACTGGTTGGGGGTAAATATGTCTTCAAAATTTATGGTAATAGTAAACGAGAGGGTTTAAATGACACTTACAGAAATAAGATTGACAAACTCTCTAAGTTGATGTACAAATTTAAAATGTAGACATAGAGAATGAATACTTGAAGGAATGTATATCGAGAGACATTGTCCCTAAGGGACTACGAGTATTCAAATTTCCAAACAATGTTGTTATGGGTACTGAATTTCATAAGGAACTTTTAGAAGTGTTCAACAAATGTGGCATAGATGTATTTAAATTAATTAATAAGGACAATATAAGATGCCAAGAAGCCATACAAAAGGATATTGATGAACTAGACCAGCATGTCAAGGATGATTTAATTTTCTCCATTAAAGAAGAAAAGGAAAAATATTATAATATTAGGAAAGATATAGACATTAAATGTGATAATTTAGTGAGTAGGAAAATAAAAAAACTAGAGAGGGATATCAAGGAGTATGAGAGTCATACATGCTATCCTATACCTAATAGAAGATATTTGAACCATGACAATGGATATAAATATAATGTTAGAGAGAATAATTTTGACAGTAATGAAGGTGGAGTATTCATCTATGATGATGATGGACAGGATTATGATACAGTATTTCCATCTCTATGGAGGTCTGAGAGATTGAAAAATAAACAGGGTCCCCAGCAGCAAAATTTTCTAGGGGGGGGGGAGAAGGGGGAGGGGGAAATATTATTGATTCCCCACCCCATTGCATATGGAGGTGAAGAAATTGTCATTGACAAACACAAATGTATGTACAATAATTTTACTATTTATAATTTTAGCGAATTGGTTTTAGAAAAGGAACATTTTGATTTATTTTCCAAAGGCCTTAAATTTATACCTAACAGGAAAGGAGATGTAACAGGTAGTATACTGGATATAAAAAGTTTTTTAAGGAAAGTTAACTAAGTATTATGTTTCCCAATAATAAAGTTCAAAACAACAAGGAATTGAAACGAAAAAGTATATATATAACCCCCCATTGCACCCCCAATTAAAAAATGTAGAGAAAATTATTGAATCTGAAGTGAGGAAACAAGAAAATAAGACATGGTACAAACCTAATTTAAGTAAGAAAGAAAGTGAATTGATGTATGAAATAAAAAATAACAAGAAAATTAGAGTGATGAAACCTGATAAAGGGGGAGAGGTAGTTATTATGGATAGTATTTTATATGAAAGTCGAATGAACACCATTCTATGGGATGAAATGAAATATTCAGTAGTTTCCTTAAATTAAATGAATATAGCCTACAATAAAATAGATATTTGCAAGATATGTTAAATGAAGAATTAATAGATTATAATACCTTTAAATATTTGAAAGTAGATAAACCTAGAACCCCCACGATATTTGGTATACCCAAGATTCATAAAAATGAAGAAGACCCTCCCTTTAGGCCGATAGTTTCGGCTGAAGGGTCAAAAACTTATCCATTAGCTAAATTTATTGATAAAAATTTAAAAATTGTATGGATGAAAAAGAGGTGTATTTTAAAAGATTCTTGGGACTTGTTGAAGGAAATGCCGGATAGTTTGAATAATGAACATTTATTATTTATTACTATTGACATTATTGATTTGTTTTCCTCCATTCCATATGAAGAAGGCACAAAAATGTTTGAAGAAATAGTGTACAAAGATTTGGCTTTGTCGCAGAATTATAAATTAATAAACACTTGGTTAATGGAATTAGTTTTGAAAAATAATTTTATTCATTTTAATGGGGAATTTTTTCAACAAATACAGGGGGTGGCAATGGGCGCAGCGTGCGCCCCTACTTATGCTAACTTAATTCTTGCTCATTGGGAAGAAAAATACATTTTAAATTCAGAATTTAACAATGTTGGATGTTATACAGAAGGATTTTGGATGATATATTATTTTTTTGGGTAGCTGGAAGAGAAAATTTTTCAGAATTTATGGAATAAATGGGAAAAACAACTAATTTTTTAAAATTTACCTATAATATTTCTGAATATAATGTGCAATATTTGGATGTGGAGATTTACATAGATGGACAAAATTTAAAAACTAAGATATTTAGGAAGGCTACTTTTTGTAATTCTTTTTTACACTTTGAAAGTGCCCATCCCTTTCATTGTAAAAGAAATATAGTGAAGGGACAATTTGTCCGAGGGAGCCGAATGACAAGTTCAGATGCAGACTTTAGAAAGGAATGTGAATTTTTAGAAAAAATGTTTTTAGAAAGAGGTTATCCATTGGTATTCATTACACGGATAAGGAATGAAGTAGAAAAAGGGAGATTGGACAAATTTTGTCCCATTCATAAGAAGAAAGATATCAATAATGTTATAAATAATAATAACAATGAGCATGAAGGATGGTGGATGTATATGTGTTTTGTTTTTAAATTAGTGAATAAAACTGTTAACTTGGTGGACTTGGTTTCGTATGTCCAAGATGGCAGCCACACAGGTCAATTTTTTGGATGTCACTCTTTCTAAGAACAGGGAATCAGGTAACTTTGATTCCACATTATACAGGAAAATGACTTTTTTCAAATTCTTACTTGCATTTCCAGAGTTGGCATCCTATCCATCAAAAGAAGGCCATTGTTAAAGGCCAATGTCTTAGATTGGCCAGGATGGTTAGTCAAGAAAGTTTATTTCTTGAGGAATGCAGTAAGTTATTTGATATGTTCTTGAGGAGAGGTTATCCTGAGGATTTTTTAACATAAATCTTTACTGAAGTTACAGGGAAGAGATCTGGGTTTTATACCCCTCTTCTTGGCAAGTCCCTTGTTCAAGTTGTTAATCCTGTTGATTTTAGTTTGGTATCGACCAACTTGTCTCATGGTAAGGCCTTGATTTTGCCATTTAATTTACAATACAGGGAAATCAAGTGCATCATTAATACATTTTGGGAGATTTTCAGATGTGATGGGAATATTTCTAACAAACTTGGTGAAAGACTGTTGGTGGTTTATCAAAAAGATACCTGTTTTAAAACCATGATTGAAAGAATCGTGTCCAATTCATATACAGGTAGAGTAAATAAATGCGGTCACTGTTCTCAGTGTAAATTTATTCTTGAGAGTACTGAATGCTTTGTACATGGTTATGGCAAAATCAAGCACAAGAAGAAATTCAATTGTGATAGTAAGGGCATTGTTTATGTTGCTTTGTGTCAACATTGTACTTGTTTTTACATCGGCAAAACCATCAGACAGTTTAGGTACAGGATTTATCAGCATTATTATGACATTAGTAAAAAGGATGAATGAAATGCCCTTTATAGACATATAAAGGGTTTTCCTTTGCATCCATTTAAATTTTCTGTTTCGGACAATGTTGACGTTGACCCTAGAGGTGGTCCCCGTGATATCTTTCTTGAATTCCTGGAGCTTAGATGGCAGCTTAGGTGTAATGCCGCACGTTCTCCAGGTCTTGATGTAATTTTCATTGCTAGTCTCCTCAAGCTTAAATCTAGGTTTGCCATTTAAACAATTTTTAAACATATATATTTTTATAGATTTGTTATTTTATGTGTATTGCTTATGTATGTTTTTTATATGTCATTTAGGAGCTTTATATTTTCGATTTATTTTATATATATATATATATATATATATATATATATATATATATATGTATATATATATATATATATATATATATATATATATACATTTATACATATATTTTTTATGGTTTACAAGAATATTTAACATGAACAGGTTCATAGGTAGGTACTAGGCTATCAGCCCTGGGGCCTATACAAGCCCAGCCAAAAAGGTACCCTGGCTTTTGCCACCCAAGAAAATTATTTTCCTGTGCCACTGTCAAGCAGAGCTACAGAGGTGATCTCCGGAGTGAATTTCCTATTTCCCATCCAATCATCAAGATTTTTGTTGAAGAGTGCTAATGAGGAGCTTTGTTTGATATAGATAGGTAGTTTATTCCAGAGTATGGGAAGTCTCTGGGACAGGAATCTATCCCTCCGGCATGTTCTGTTTAATGTGGTGACAAGGTTTAGGTCCCTAGAGCGTGTAGCTCGGAGGGATTGGGATTTCTTTAAGTGGAGCATGTCCAACAGCTCTGGGTTTGATATAGCTTTGTATGTTAGGCAGAGATCACCTCTGAGTAGGCGATATGTGACGGAGTAAAGCTGGAGTTTTATGAGACTGTCTGCGTAGGGCATCTGTTTGAGGCTGGTAATCTTCTTTGTGAGATATTTCTGCGGCCTTTCCAGTTGTAGATGTCTTGTGAGGTGCATACCAAAAAGGGCATTGTACTCTATAATGGGTCTAATGAGTGATGAGTAGAGGGGAACAATGACCTCTTTTTTTTCTGGATGAGAAACCTTTTGTGATGAGGTGTGCCACGTAGAAGGATTTCCTGACTACTGTGGCAATGTGATTATCAAAGGAGAGACTACTGTCCACCTGTGTCCCAAGATCTCTTATCACATTTTCAGTGTTAAGTATACTACCGCCTATGTTGTAGTTCATGGGTACAGAGTTTTTACCAAAGGGGATGACAATGCACTTTTTGGCATTGAGCTTGAGGCCATGGCTTTGATACCAGGCATCTGTCTCAGTGAGGCCCTTTTGTAGGATGTCCACATCGTTAGGAGTTTTGATTATGGCTCCTACTTTGCAGTCATCTGTGAACTTCGTTAGCCAAAGACCTGTGTTAGCCTGTACTTCAGAGAAGTAGATACCAAACAGGACAGGACCCAGGACTGAACCCTGTGGTACTCCACTTGTTACCGGTCTGAAGTCGGATTTGGAGTCTGCTACTTTCACAGTGTAGTTTCTGTCAGTGAGCCAGTTGGCAACCCATCTTGTGACATAGGGATTTATACCTAGTTTAGTGAGTTTATCTATAATTCCAGAGTGGGGGATGGTGTCAAAAGCCTTGGCAAGATCTAGATAGGCTGTGTGAACCACCTTACCCTTGTCTACGGCTTTGGTGACTGCTTCAAAGAAGTCTATCAGGTTTAGGAGACATGATCTGCCTTTTACAAACCCGAACTGGGTGGGATCCAGAGTTTGGAGATTACCAATATCTTTGTTTAGAAGTTCCATAAGGATACGTTCCATGGCCTTGCAGGCCAGGCTCGTCAGGCTAATGGGGCGGTAGTTCCCGGGGTCCGTGGTGGCTCCCCCCTTGTGGAGTGGGATAACCGTTGCTGTGCACCATTCAGCAGGCACAAAGCCTGAGGTGAAGCTATGATTGAACATGGTACTTATGTGGGGTACCAGTTCGTTCTGTAGTTCATGTAGAATAGGTTATATATTGTGTATGTTTTCATTTTTGTATTTGTTTATAAGCATTGGGTATTTCACTTTAATTTTGTCTTTCTGCATCAAGAATCAATTATTCAATGAATTCATTACTTGGTGCAATTGACTTCAGTTGGGCGGGTATTTATATGCTTGCTCAGTGTCTGTTTTGTATTCTGAGGAAGTCCAGCCATTTGGCAGATGAAAGCGCTTAATAAACTGTTTTTCCTACTGTGTTGGTGTTTTTCGCAGTTGCCTTTGATATTTCTAGTTTGATTCTTCGTTTTGATTTGGTTTGTTTAGGAGTTCCATGATGATACGTTCCATGGCCTTACATACCAGGCTCATCAGGCTAATACGGCTATAGTTCCCGTGAACATGTAAAAGTTATTTTTGTTTTACTTCACCCATTTCGGATTTCCCACAGCCACATCCTTTTTTTCACAACCTCGTCCTTCTCCTCATATGTAAAAGAAATGCACTCAAACTGGTGACATGTTCTTGAAGGCTAAAAGACTGAAATGTGTGCATAGATTTAACCATTTTTATTGTCTGCTGTTCCTTAATGTTTCCTAAAGACACCCTTTCTTTCTTTCAATATAACAAGCAAAAAAAAAATAAAACTCTATAAAAGAATTTTTAAGTTATGTGAAAAAATATTAATCTTAAATGATGAATTAAATAAAGCTAAATCAAATAATCACATTCAGCTTTACTCAATAACTTCTGAGGAAAGCCTAGCCACATCTATAAACAGGATGCAAGACATGAGGAACCTGGATGCCTGCAACAGTGGACCTATATCACCTATGAACTCATACCAAATAACAGTGTTTTCCTGATTTCTATAGAGAATACAAGACTTAATATTAAAACATAATTTTTGGTGTGTTCTAACTGCACTGTAGTAGAACCACCTTAGTACTACCACAGTTTATCCGATAATCTTTGGTACTTCACTTAACGCTCATGTCGAACATGCGCAATTGGTGGTGTCGAACAAATTTACATGTTAGTGACTTAAGCTTTAAAATGTTCACATTAACAAAATGTACTCTGATTTATTTTGTGAAGGCTAAGGCATTTAGGAAGCAATGTTGATTTTTAGCACTATGCATTACTCTGGGCAGGCATTAAGGAGTATTAACTCCATACACCCTTGTAGAGTTGACATCTCCTAGGGAGTGCATACAACAGTCAGGATGGGGTCTGCCCAGGGATAACAGCTTCTCGTTTACTGTTGGTGATGTCTCTTCCTGCATGTCCCATTATCCTACCAAGAATCCTTGCTACTTTTCCCGCATTGGATGTTTACTCTGGAATGATATAATACAATTAATCCAGCTATTATTTGACTTCTGTAGATAATGCTACTTCCCACCTAGCAGTGTTGAACCTTCCTGGGCTTTTATTTCCCACATGCCTTATTTATACTGCTTTACGTCAAATTTAAATTACAGTCGTCTTCATTATCTCTCAGACCTCCCACTCTCTGTGCAGGAAAGATTCCACTTGTTGAGCATAAGATTGCTTCATATATGCATACTTTGGTGTGTTTTTGAAATTAAAAAAAATGTTTTAAATTAAAAATACTTGAGAAAGGTTTGATTCATCTGCTGAATTAAATACTTCACCTTTCAGGCATTATGCAGCATCAGATATAACAGTGAAAATGAAAACGCCCAGCACTGACATAGCACACCAGTCATAACCAGATATTTTTTTCTGAGTGGAGTTTATTTATATTAGCCTTGCTATCTCCTTGTCCAACAATGGCCAAACCACTCTGAGGCACTGTTTACTGTGTTTTCTGTCTGTATAAGATACATAATCACATGACTTGATAAACTTTCATAAGACACTTATATCACAGGTCTTGCCACAGCTCACACTCCTGGTTTCCCAACCTAACAACTGCAGTCCTCCTATGTGGTCTTTTCTACTGTGAAATCAGTATTTCATGTGCTCTCTGTTGCACTAGGCTGGGTTACAAATATTCAACAGATATTTCCTTCAGAAGTGATTACATGATTGCATGGTTTTCCTTACTACATGGATCAAACCAATGTGTCAATTACTTTATGCATCTGTCCTTTCTCCAAAATTGGAAGCAAAAACTCATCCACCCTCTTTCATTCCTCAGATACCTTAGTCCATTCTTGTAGCTGCCTAAAAGAATAGTCTGTGTGTCTTATTACCCCCTAAGTTCTGTAAACATTCTGAGATGAGGTCACTTGTCCACTTTTAATTTCTGGATTCTAAACCTGGCACATCCAGTTATCATCTTTCAGGGGTGAAGGGATATTGATGATTGACAGAATACTCAAATAGACACAGTTTGTAAGAAGCGCTCACTTAGAACACTTACTTATGAGGAGGTCTCCTCTGCCCACCTTTTGTTCCTTCCCCTCATATTTCTTTGCTCACTTATTTTAAGCTATACAAACTGTAGCCCATCCATTTGATGGCTGAAATGGCTAGACTTTCCTTGGTATCTAATAGCTGATGTCAAGTCATTTGTTAATTATATTTTTCTTTCTTTTTATGCTCCTATATCTTTCATGAAACATTGTGTTCCCATGAAGCCACTTGTACTGCATTTCCATTTATTATTTAGTCATTTGTTTATTTTTATCAATTGTTTACTAGGTAGGTGAGCTGACCATTATGGAGCATTTTCTGCTGCAGCCCTGAAGCAAACTATAGAACATACTTTATAATAAAAAGTACATTAATACAGTGAGAAAGTCAACTAAATGTATAATGACTGGGCAATATTAAAACCAGTGTGGGTTATAATAATATGATCATATTCTATACATATTAAAATAGTTGGTTAGATCAGTGTCAGTGAAGTGAGACTCAAAAATTGTTAAAGTCTGTCCCCCAGAAGGCCACGGTTCTCATCTTTGGTTGACTTGACCGCATGCTTATGTTACTTGAGAGCACATGACCATATAAATAGACTTCTCTTTTATCCCCACCACCATCCATTATAAACCCCACTAAAACCATTTGACATTTGTTTGTGTAAATAGGTAACACATAAATGACAATGAAATTACCCCACCTGGTTTCAATATAATTAGGCCTAACAGCAGAAATAAACAGTTGGACAGAATTGCCATTATCTGCAAGAATCACCTTCACATAACACATGCACAGGAGATACCCCAATTTAATAACACAGAATCTGTTGTCACAAACTTCAATGAGATATTCCTAAGAACTCTCAATAACCTTGCCCCAGTACATACCAAAATGGTTAAATCCAGCTCTGCATTACAGCTAACAAAAGAAACTATGAAATTAATGCTATAGCATGAAAAAGCCTGGAAAGAGTGGCACAAAAATAGAACTCAAAATACATTTCAACTTTTAAGACACCAAAGGAATAGGACAAAATATCAAGTAAAACCTGACAAATAAACATATTATACCATCCTCCTAAATAAACATCAAAAACAACTCAAAACTCTTCTGGTCATACATAAACAAACTTTTGCATCCAGGCCAATCTACTGCCCTCACCCATACATCTAACAATACCACCAATTCAATTCCCACACAGTTTAATAACTATTTTATACAGACAATAAGGGTCCTCACAAATATCAGCACTACTACTACCACCCTCTCTGCACTGACAGCCTCTACTAAATATCCTCAGCTATTTGACTTCAACCCTGTACCTACCTCCACCATTACAAATCTCATAAGTAAGCCCCATCTAACCACCTTAGTTGCTGACCAACTCCACTCTATTTAAAAATGGCTGCCAAACCTTAAGACAGGTAAACTGGCAAGAGTGTAACAACTACCTAACATAACATACAGCCATTTATGGTATACAAACTGATGTTACTATCCAGAAAAATGTCTTGCATTAAAAAATATATTAATGCCTTACTGCCCCCCCTCCCCCAATCAGACCTCTGTTCTAGTGATAAAATTCTACTAACCACTAGTAAGGCAAATAATCTGTCAGGGAACTCACTATACTCCTGTTACCTCACCAAACTCTGGAAATGCCATCCTTACATAATTAAAAATGACTAACAAATTCCAAAGCTATTAAATCCAGCTCAAACCATACCTAAGTGGATACCATGGAATCAAGCAACTAGTGGACCAAATAAACATTTAAGCACTTCTGTTCATCCATATAGCGCAATAGTGTGGAAGCACATGCCCATCTAATCATATGTGCTGCATATTGTTTGGTTTACAGGAGAAATTACTGGTAGGTAACACACACACAGACAAACACATACACACATAATAACCATCTTGCTATGATGCCCCTGGTTCCTGCTGTCCAGCTCTCCTCCCAACTTCTAACACTGCCTATTCAAAGACCAAATAGGCATAGTAACAGTCCATGGGTTGGTAACATGAGGCCCAAAGTCAGCAAAGAGGTTAGAAACAAAACTAATGATACTAAAACAAAGTTAAACATTAGGTATGCAATTAAGCAAGTACCCTGATGTTCATCTTTTTCCCAGTAAGGAGTTGCCACAGCAGAACTCCGGTCCGCTAATGATTGGCAGTAGATTTTTTACGAAACGCCAAGGTACCAGCTCGACGCCCAACCTTCAACAAAGGCATGCCCATTTACACATGCATATCTTTTGAACGCTACCCAACCACGGGGAGGACATGCAGACTCCACACAGAAGGCACTCCCAAGCCAAGCCGAGATTCGAACGGGAGAACCTCTTGCTGTGAGGTAACAACGCTACCGCTGTACCACCACGGAATAAGCAAGTACCCTGATAACTAAGTTAAATGTTGTGGATGTCAGCAGAGAATTCTGTTTTCATGCTATCTGTCATGGAAGGCATACAAAACAACGTATGTCTTATCTAGTATAGTTCATAATAAACAGACTTTGAAAAAATGTATAACTATACCACAAAAATGAAAATGTGTCTCTTGTGTGTCATCTAAGTTTGTTTCCCTCCCAATACTGAGAAAAGCACAGTAATATTTTCAGCAGTGTTATACAAGGCTGTAGCTTCTTCTCTATGTTAGACATGCTTCAGTGAGAATGTATGCAGTGGCTAGGCTAATGACACAGTGCTCTGAGACAGCATTCACATCTCTAAACTTACAGCTGATGTAATGTCCTTGGTTGTTGTCAGTATACAGAGAAGAGGGATACAGAAATCTGTACCAACTTTTAGTGTATTAGCTCGCTTTTTCTTCTGATGATTTTTGGGCACCATTCACTGAGACAGTTGTGTTGAGCTCACATGTCATAAGGCATCTGACTACCTAGTTCCTAGGTTCATTGGTGAATACTAGACTAATGACCACAGGGGCCTTTATAAGCCTAGCTATTCACCCGAAATATATCCAACAAGATCTGCTACCCAACATGTTATTTTAAGGCATACGTGTAAGTTAGGGCATGAGTGATCAGGCAATTACTGGCTCCCTCTGTCAATTAGAGATATAGTTGTCAGACCACGGGTAAACTTCTGATTTCCCATTCACTGGTCAAAGTTATGCTTGATAGGATCAGGGAAGAACTCTGCTTCATATGGATAGGAAGCCTGTTCCAGAGAAGGGTTATTCTCTGTGAGATGTACCTGTCCCTCAAACATGTCCTTTTTATTCAAGCAAAGTTTAAATCCCTGAATCAGGTAGTACTAATAGTGTTTGTTTTACAGATAGGCAAGCGGTACATCAGAGCGGGATCCAGGGGTGCACTGTATGCCAGACACAGATCACCCCTCTAACAGTCTGCAGGAGATAGGGTATAGGGATAGGGCTTGGAGGTGATACACATAGGACATGTTGTTAATGCCCTCTCTTCCTTTTGTGAGAAACTCCTGTGGACAGTACTTTTGTTGCATGTACCTAGTGAGCTTACCTCTCAACTGCCCAGATTTTCACAGAATGTCCAGATTTTTGCCTCATAGTTTTGGTCTGTTTCTCATAAAATCTTTGGTATTCTAGCAAGTCACTATAATGATCTGACAATTGAATTCAGTAAATAATGACAACATTTGAGTTTCAGACTTCATATTCTTCAGACAAAATGCATGTTAATACAAATCCTGCTATTCTATCAACTTTCTAAGTTTATAATAGTAATATTTAAAATATGTCCCTATTTTTGGGGCTTTGCACCCCCATTATGTCAGGCTTTGTCCAGATTTATTGCACTAAGAGGTTGAGAGGTATGCTAGCAAGGTATATACTGAAGGGAACATTGTATTCAACGATGGACCTGATAAGGGCTGAATGCAGTGGAACAATGACTGCCTTGGACCTTCCTTGACATGGTGGCAGGCATGGGGTATGAATTAGTGTACCCAATATACAAAGTGAAGGGAAGGGGGTTATAGATTAAAATTAGTAATAAATCACTTCTAAACAAAAAAAGGACGTTTTCCTTTCTGATCTGCTACAAAATACAGTTTTCGGGTATGGGAGATTTATTTGCTGGTATGCTGCATTGAGCACTGAGTAAAGTCAGCACTGAAAAACATGGTGTCAAACAGAGTCGAAAGAAGTGTGATCTTACAGCACTCACTTGTGAAATCCGTAATCCTGTTCACATGGCTTCTTAGAACAACAGGTGTGTTCCAGTCTTGACACTTGCAAAAATGAAATGTTCTCCCAGTACCTGCCCTTGAGGCGTTTTCTTTGGAGGCATTTTATATTTTGGCTAGATCAAAAATGATGGAATAAAATATACAAAAATGAAAGTCAATAGGAAAAGCATAGAAACGTGTAGAAAGCAATGGTAGACCAAGAGGAAAAAGAGAGACATACAGCTATCCAGCACCACCTACTGGTCAAACTACAACAAATTAGAAAAGGTAAACAGTCGTAGTTCTACTAAGTAATGGAAACATGGGCTACAATAAGATCAGACAGACTTGAGAGACTGCCAAGTTTATCTAAGCAACAGAAACATGGTGGTATAAAGAATTGCCTTCAAGTCTTAATTAAAAAAAACAGCAAACTGCTTATAGTTATGTATATCTGGGGTCCAGGGAAATATAATCAGGGAAAGAAATGCACTGCAAAACTGTAAAAAGATAAACATTTATGCAATATATATTCAGACACACATTCACAAGCACATGTGTATTTATGTACTCATCTATGATACTACATAACTGAAAAGAGGAAAGGTAAGCTTTCCATAGATAAATATTAGAAAAATAGCATTCAATAAATACTCATATGCACTTTTTATAAAGCAGAAAGTGTAGCACATGCAGTTATCGCAAACCTAGAGTGTAAAACTCTTCAAGTCGGTATCAGTAGGTTGCTCATAGACTAAATTCTAGGAATGCTGATCAGTTTAACAACAGAAAGGGCAACAGATTCACACTAAGTACAGCCCAGCAGTACACATCCTATGTAGACTGTCACTACAAACAGTTGCAATACCAGGAAAATGCATACTGGTACATGTCACCCCCTGTGCTCCATGAAAATGCATACCAGTACATGTCACCCCCTGTACTCCAGAAAAATACATACCAGTACATGTCGCCCCCTGTACTCCAGGAAAATGCATACCAGTACATGTCACCCCCTGTGCTCCAGGAAAATGCATACCAGTACATGTCACCCCCTGTACTCCAGGAAAATGCATGTTAGTACATGTCACCCCCTGTACTCCAGGAAAATACATACCAGTAGATGTCACCCCCTGTACTCCAGGAAAATGCATACCAGTACATGTCACCCCTGTACTCCAGGAAAATGCATACCAATACATGTCACCCCCTGTAATCCAGGAAAATGCACATTGGTACGTCATCCCCTGTTCTCCAGGAAAATGCACATTGGTACATGTCACACCCCCCACGTTCTCCAGGAAAACATACACTAGTACATGTCACCCCCTGTACTCCAGGAAAATGCATGTTGGTACATGTCACCCCCTGTTCTTCAATACATACTGGTACATGTCACCCTCTGTACTCCAGGAAAATGCAAACTGGTACATGTCACCCCCTGTATTCCTTAAAAGTAGTAAATAAGAAGATCCAGATAAATGCAGCCTGGCTTTTGGTGTCAGTAATCCTTAATGAATGAATAAAAATGAAGAATACATTGTAAAATAGCACACACTGTTTAAGCCCAGATAATGCAACTACACAAGCGGTCAGTCCTTTGTCAGGACAGCAGTGGTTCAGGATATTGCTATAGTCATAGCCTGCATACGCCCTCTAGAGGTATGCTGCATGAAATGCTGTTAAACAAACTGAAGAGAGCAGTACCAGTAACAGTGGTACAGAATGGGGCTGAATGGGGTTGTCTGAGGCAGCCACCTACATAAATGAGACACCTTGTTTGGAGGTAATGTAACCACAGTGCATTATAGTGGCTAAACTAAGTGCAATCATCTTTATATCTTTTTCAGCAACATCATGCAAAGGCCGTGAGGGGAAGGCTCATTTATTTAAGTGGCATGAACTTTTATAAAAGACAAGAGGAGAAAGAAAGCGAGAGAGAGAGAGAAGTAGAGATAGCAGTAAGGGTAATGCAAGATCTTAAGAATGAAGAACAATAACCCTAGAATTAGCAACTGTGTTTTAATGTAAATGCATGTAAAAATCACAAATATGGGCATAAAAATTGGGGCAGCATATACACCTGGCAAGCAGGAAGTCACACCCACAGTGGTACTTAAGTGGAATAGTTGCAAGAAATGGTGCTGCCAAAGTATAAGAAAATGGATTAGGAAAGCATGGCAAAACAATAAGGGACTTATGCAGGGCACACGACAAAAACTTAAGAGATAACATTATGCTGAACTGCCTTCTGGGGAATCCCTGCTTGAAGTACTGCAGGCATTTGTAAAAACCAACAACGTGTAAGCAAAGCAGAAATAGTGCAAAATAAAACAGAATACTGCAGCTGTAATAATGAATGACTTACAGAGTACAAATTATATGAGGATGGTATATTCTGTCTGTAAAATAAACAACTGGTCTGTAACACAGATATTCAAAGATACCCTGAAAAACACAAAAAAAGGGATACTACTTTGTTATGGCAAGCACTAAAATGTTACAATAGAAGGCAAAATGGGCAATGTAAGACAATATTTTCATATGAAAGGGAGACAAGACCCTACAGTAGGCTTTCATAGCATATATATATGTGCGTGTGTGTGTGTGTGTGTGTGTGTGTTTGTGTGTGTGCGCGCGCGCAAAGCTGGCCACAAAATGAAAAACAGCAAGACAGAGTGATACACACACAGTTTGTAGAAATGGAAGACTTGTAATAGTGTGCATTCTGGGAAAATTTCAAGCAGCAAGCATGACTAAGTGTAGAACTTATAATATCGGAGTTAATTAATATGATCCTTTGTACAGTGGGTGCTTCTCCGCAGACATGAATATTATTCTGAGGGTAGGTAATCAGAGTACACTAGCAGTAATGCCTTCTAGAGTAAGTATCATTGGGTATATTGTCTTTTTTTCCCTAAGTATCATCACTTCTTGACTGTGAGAAAAGACTTCACATCCACCTGGATGGATTATTTTCCAAGTATGATGTGCACAGTGTTATGTGCTGCTCCAGAAATGGGTCATGTGAACATGTCAGCCATTGGCTCAAACTCAGTGTTTCTCCTACGAGCATAAAAATAAAAGCTGAAGCCATTTTTTAATAACTGCATTACCCAAATGAGCACTGTTCTATTCACAGCATGTGTTTCTTAGTTTAAAAAACTGAATTCACTACTAGAAAGTATTTCATTCTAAGTTTACTGTCACAGTTGAGTCACAACAATGCTATCCTAATCCTTGCTCTCTGAAAATGATTTCTAAACATTTTCATCTCTGTGGATGACACTGTCATCCCCTATGGCTTACTGTATTGGGGAAATGAGAATGTGAAAGTGCTTTGAATGCAAGAAATCAAAGCCTATGCAACTCTGGGAAGTTCTATTTGCTTCATAAATGCAACCACAAACACTTGTATTCTTTCCTGATTTCAGGACTCATACTGACAGTAAATATATCATGAGTGGGTATACGAACATGTGGTTTCCCACATGCTCATTATAGTTAGAATAAGCCCTTGCTAACAGCCATATGTGATCCACAAGGAACTGTCTGATACATCAACAAACTGCTAATGCCACAAACTACTACAAACTCTGCAATGCCGCAGTAGAACCCTGGGTGCATGGAGTTTGCAGCATCTGTATAACCAGTTAAACAACTCATACGTCAAAAATAAGCAGCATGTATTTTCCTTAGTTACAGAACTTCATGATCTCTTCCTGGTCTAATGACAGATCACTGCTTGCACTGTAATCCAGTACAGGACAGTGTGAAGAAAACAGGTGAGGCAGGAACAATCTTTGTGCAGCTATACTTTCTAACACCTTGTGCGCTTGCATAACACACACACACACACACACACACACCCACAGGACTGCATACATGCACACTACACGTGCGCATGCACAAACACACACACACACACGCGCGCGCACACACACACACACACACACACACACACACACATGCATATTTCCCCTTTCTTTATTATACGTCAGTCTCCATAGTGCCCCGTTTACTTTACGTCACTTTAGCCTGCTGAAAGAAGCAGTGAATTCATTGTTATCTTTCTTACTTCCAAAACAGTGCTATTAGCTTGCTGGGACTAAGGATCCACATTAAATTTCATGCCACTGAGTGAGGGATGGCAACACAAAACAGCACTGTACTGAGTGTGCTGTGCTTGTGACAGCTGAAAATGAGCTAGTTTAAGAATAGTGCATTGCCTACACCATGACAGCAATACTGTAATAATGTGTCAGCACAGGCTGTGCACCATAACGACAGCACTATCAGTGTAGATGCTCAAGGAGTCAAATAATGGTTATGTAAGAGTAACAACCACAGGAATGTGACAAGATGAAAAGTTTAAAAAAATATTCTGCAGAATTTCTGCCTCTACATTATAAGAATTATATATAGCACTATGTGAGCTTATATACAGCACTATGGGAACTTTGCAGTGCAGGAAAATTTTGTCACCTATCAACACTGTGAACTGCCAAGACCAGGCTTCAGATATTATTACCTCTAATTCTAATACAATACATGGAAATATTGCTATATGGTGGAATGTTTTAGTTTTACTCATTACTGTCTGCAGCTGTCACAAAACACATTTTAGTACAGCATTTCAAGTGCCAGCTGCTTCCTCAGCCTACACAAATCAAGCTTTAGATCTGTAAGACATCTAAAGGAGATCCATGCTGTACAAATCAAACTGTCCAATATGCCTGTCAACTGTCCAATTTTTCGCAAAATGTCCAGATTTTTGCCTGAACATTTTTGGTCTATTTCTCATAAAATCTGTGGCTTTCTCTTTTCTGGCAAAGCACTTGCTTGATCTAAGAAATGACATAACTAAATAATGACATACATTGGAGCTTCAGACTTCACATTCTTCAGAAAAATGCACACTAAGATAAATCCTGTTATTTAATCAACTTTCTACGTTTAAAGTTACAATATTTAAAATGTGTCCCGATTTTGGGGCCTTCGCGCCCCCCCCCCCCCTTTTTCAGGCTTTGTCCAGATTTATTGTCCTAACAGGTTAAGTATGCAGTGCACATTTCAAAGAAATGTTAACATGTTCAATGAAACGCACTTAATGAAAATAGAATCAAATGACCGTATCAAGTACAGACTAAATCAAAATATAGTTTTACAAGTCAGCATCCAAAAGGGAAAGTAGGCAAGTATTCTAGCCACAGCTGCTTATAGTTCAGTTGTACTACTTGTGTCAAAGTAAATTCCCTATACAATGTTTCACTTTTCCAAAGTTGCATTATGCAGAGTAAGGGTGCCAGCAATACTTTACAAGTCAATTTGTGTTTAAAAAGCGGATTATGAATCATGTTTTGGGAGAAAACCGCAGGCGCTAACAAAGAAAGAGTTGGGAAACAGGTTAGAAGTAATTAGAAGTAAGCATGTACAGCCTTGCCTACCTGTTTTGTCTATGTTTTTAAACAAGTCAAGTCCAAGTGTATACATGCCTGTTTCTTTTCATGTAGACACCGTATTTGAAAACTGCACAGTTATAAAACAGTAGTAACAGCAAATTCCATGTTCAACCTGTTATGAAAAAAACGTAAAGTATTAGCTAATAGTAATGCAACTGCGGTCGTTTAAGTCTAGAAAACCCCCAATGAAATATGGTGGCCGGATGATGTACAAACTTCTGCTACAGTGTTTGTACAGCAGGAAAACATATACACTATGTAAAATTATAATATTTTGAGAAATGCATCTATTTCTTTCGCCTCGTCGCAGAACCCACTGTTTTCCTTGCCTCAGCAGACGTTCTGGAATCTTGTTATGTCGCAGTAACGTTAACCAGCTTAGTATTTGGTCTGAAGTGACAGGAAAATCTCACCCCCCACCGCAGTGAGCGCGCCCTCCCCTCTGATGCTGTAGCGTGCCAACACTTTCAGACAGCAGGAACGCTGCGTGTCATGGGGTCAGGAGCGATCCGGCGTGAGCTGAGGAGGCTGGCTACCGTTAAGGAATGCCAAGAATTTCCTTGTTTGTCCACGATTCCATTCAAACGTCTGGCACGTCAGCGAGGCCAGCAGCGTATAAATAAGGCAAGACCTGCTCCCTTTAGTATAGACCAGCTCTAGCTTTCTAGAGGACACGACCAGAAAGAAGAAACGCTTTTAATAGCCTTCTTTCAGAAAAGCGACCGAGAGAAAATTCGAGGAAGAATCTTAACGCGATCAGCTTGATCAGAGTAACTTTCGAGTGCAGCAAGTTTGTGTAGAAATCTTTCTGCCTTGTCCGAGTTCAGGCGCACATAGAGAAAAAATGTTTTCCAGAGTTCAGTCCGCTCAGGTGCTTGTCACCCTGATGATGCTGCTTCCCTTGGTAAGTTATTCAGGACAGCACTCATTTCTTATATCATTTTCATTAAAGTTTAGGCTTAGCTTTAAGTCCTGTACTTGCAACTTAAGGTTCATAATATCTAATTATGTTTTACTGTAAAAGTATATATGCTTTTGCAGCCATTGTTGTTGTAGTCAGTAGCAGCAGTTAAGACGCATCATCTTCTGCTAGCCATCTCACAACAGAACATAATTTGTTAGTGCTACTGAGGCTTTACCACAGCTCTTTTCCTTGTAGTCTTTGAATGTATGAAGTGAAGCCACAGTGACTAAAATCTATATACAGTAATGGAGTGTAATACTTGTTGGTTGAGCACCTCAAGTGTACCTCATTATGAGGAACATTCCTCATTTGAAATCTTAAAAAGTCCATGTTCCTCATTGTAAGGTTCTGTCACGCATTTAGTGTTTAGAATTGTTTAAAACTGGTGTAATAAATCTGGATCATACTTATTCTTCTGAAGAAAGTTTTATAATTATAAAATACCTTTTAACCATCACGTGAGCTTCCTGTCTGTAGTTGATAACAAGCTGTTACTGTTACCTATTGTTTCCATATTATGAGAGGTATTGTACCACATTTGGAGATAGAGGGTTGAGAGCTGTGCCTACAAGTCAAACACCTGAAGCAAATAGTCCTTACAGTTTCTTCGCAGTCAAGTCTATGAGCATAGTGTTGTATTTTGGCAATGTACCTATGTAATCTAGAAGTGCATGGTTTTCCTGCAAATAAGACAATGCCTCATTTCTTCTACTAACAGGTAACTGCAGAGGTGTGCAGTGGAAAGTGTGATTGTCCTGAAAACCCGCCGGAGTGCCCAGCTGGAGTCAGTCTGGTAAGGGATGGATGCGGATGCTGTAAAGTGTGTGCCAAGCAGTTGGGTGAGATCTGCACTGAGCAGGACACCTGTGATCACCACAAGGGACTCTTCTGTGACTTTGGCTCACCCGTCGTCAGAAAAATAGGGGTGTGCACAGGTGAGTACAGCAGTATTACAAATGCTGTAGAGTCAGGGTTTAGTGAGTTATGTTTTAAAATAAAATTTTTTTTCCAAAATGCTTAATAGTGATAAAAACCTTACTGTAATTGCTAATTTTACATATAGTCAAACTTGATAACAGTAAAGTCAAGCAGTTATTTGGGGTGGGGAGTAAGAACCTAAGGCATCAAGACATTAATTAACTGAATTCCTGTATATGTCTTTTTTTTTCTTCTAGCTAAGGATGGTGCTCCTTGCATATTTGGAGGAATGGTCTATAGAAGCGGAGAAACATTCCAAAGCAGCTGCAAATACCAATGCACTTGCCTTGATGGAGCAATTGGCTGTGTGCCTCGTTGTAGTGTAGATGTGCGTCTTCCTAGCCCTGACTGCCCCTTCCCACGAAAAGTCAAGGTCCCTGGCAAGTGCTGTGAGGAGTGGGTCTGTGATCAGCCCAGACAACACACTATGGTTGGACCAGCCCTTGCTGGTGAGTATTTTTTCTTTTCTTTTGTAATGCTTAGGCTATGGAAGATAATTTTGTTTCAGTATAAAAATACACAGTAAATATTTTACACCAAGTGCTTTACCTATATAAAGCTTGACTAAATATTTTACCAAGATACAGGTGTTCATGTAAGACCAGTATTACAAAATAGTTTTTGTTTTTCCAGAAAAAAAAAATTCAACATCCCTCCACAGAATCTTCATGATCTATATGCTGTAATTTTAGCTACTTGGGTACCATTTTTTGTACTTGTTGTTAGGTGGGCAAAAAAAGATTGCCGTATATCAGGACTTGCATAAAGTGTATTCCATTAATCTGCACACATTTCATCTGGTGTCAGTTTCAGTAATTCTGATAGTTTTAGTAGTTTAGCAAAAAGGCATTGGTGCATCTTTTAGGGATGTTAATTGTATTCTTGATCCCTCCTGCTCCGTACTGCACTCTTGACACCTTCCTGTTCACTGTGGTTGATAGTACTGCACTTGAACGGCAGCCCTCTAATAAATTAATGAAATGGAATACAATTTGGATGAGCACAGATTTCTATTTTGTAGCAAAAATTAACTGCGGTCTGTATTATATTTATTTGTTAAAAACTACTGAGGAGAAATTTGTGGTCAGTATTTGGGAAGTTAAAATTGCAAATCCAAATGTTGTGAAGTTTGGATATTTTAACTTTTGTAAATCTTGGTGATAACATCTGACTTATTGTCAGAGGATGCCTGCTACACAAGAAGTTAAATGGAGTTTTCCAATGCCAGTGAATGTAAGGATTTGTATTTCTAATGTGGCTGTTAATGTGGTCCGTGGGTAGAGTAAGACACTAAAAACAAGGAGCATCCTGCGAACGTGGATTTAATTTCCATAGCCCCTTTGCTAGTCTTATTATTGGCAGGTTGCCCCTGAAGAGGAACACTTGTTTCCTGCTTGCTTGGTTAACAGAAATGAAGTGCATATTTTACAGTCCCAGGTTTTGTTTTTGGCATCTCACCACCACTGCCAGTTTGCATTTCATGCACTTGGGAACAAGCCTGTAACAGAAATGAAGTGCATATTTTACAGTCCCAGATTTTGTTTTTGGCATCTCACCACCACTGCCACTTTGCATTTCATGCACTTGGGAACAAGCCTGTAACTGGGACAGAGTTGGCAAGTTGTATCTGAAAAGGCTGTAACCTTTTTGTTCATACTTGGTATACAATGTGCATTTTATTATATCCTGCTAATAACCAAATGTCAGCAAAAGACTCTTGAACAGCTGGCAACAATGAAGCACACAAATTAATCCTAGTGCAACATTTCCTTTCTATGAAATCAGTTGTTATACTGGAAACAGTCATTGCCTGGTGGTATTCCAGTAAATCCACGTCACTTTATACCTACTGTGTCCTTGATTAAATATATTTCTTTTTTCGGATGCTTGGTTAGTAAAAGGTGTTGTACTCCTATATGAGAGAGATATACATAGCATCTGCATACAGGTGAAATTTCTAACCCTTACTTGCAGTTTGAGGTGTGTAATATTATAGGTGCTTTCTATTTATCTTGAAAAAATGTAAAGCAGAATTTAAATCCCTGCTGATGCTGACAGTTTAAGAACTATTTCTCAACATCACATCAGCTTGCTGGTTTCAGCTGCTGCACAGACTTTTGTTATTTTTTTTTCTAATTAAGGCAAAGGGAAAAGAAGAAAAGGTGACAAAATAAATGGGTACTGAGGCATTTACTTGTTGGATGTGAACTGCCCGAGGTGTTACACAGAATGTATTCCCCAGCCATTACACCTTACATAAAGTTTTATTATTGACACAAGAATAGCAGTGCTTATAAATGGAAAATAATACTGATTCATTTCATCAAATTGTACTAGTAGCACCATGTTTAACAGTACTTGTTCTGGTGAAGTATACTTAAACTGGTTGACTGGTTGATAGTTATTAGTTACTCATTCCATCGAACAGAATGAGTTTGAGTGTTTTTACTACATGGATTATAGGGAAGACTTAACTCAAAACACATCCTCTCTGTCCTTCACAGCATACAGACAAGAGGAGACGTATGGTCCTGATCCATCATTGATGCGAGCCAACTGTCTGGTACAGACCACTGAATGGAGTGCCTGTTCAACAACCTGCGGCATGGGTGTATCTACAAGGGTAACCAATGACAACAGAGAATGTAGACTGGAAAAAGAGACACGACTGTGCATTGTTAGGCCATGTGAAGCACATCTGGAGGAAAACATTAAGGTAAAACTGCTGATCAGACTTCTAAATGTTTTTTGTTATAAAGTATATTTTTATGCAGAAGAAAGATAACTGTGTGTCTTACATTAGTTAAAGGTAACATTTAAAAATTCACAAATTTTGAATCCATTTCTTATTCTGACATAAAGTTCTTAAAATGAATGTGACCTGTACTAAGTTGACTAGTGAACCATGGGTAAAGTGTTTTGCACAAGACTGTTTGTGTGTGTGTTTGTCTGTGTGTGCATACTTATATACATGTATATCTGACTATGCATGTATACATAGTACACAGAATACTTAGTTATGCCCACGTGAGTGTATATATATATATACACACACACACACACACACACACACACACGTATGGTCCACATTATGGGCCTGATTCCAAAAGACTTGCTCTCAGTGTAAGTAACCACTTAAACCATGAGAAGGTGTTTTGGAATGTGGTCCCTGGTGTAAGCTTGTTTACAGGCAGGCCTTACACCGAGAGCAAGTCTATCAGAATCAGGGCAGACTTACACTGAGAGCAATTCTTTTGGAATCTGGGCCAATATTAGAATACTGTAGTGTTATATACATACATTTATGTGTATATAGATATATATATATATGTGTGTGTGTGTATATGTACAGTATAATGTGTGTACATATGTGTGTGTACACACACACACACACACACACACACACATACACAATGAAATCATATGCGCAGCCTCTCCCTAAACATATATTTTCCAATGTTATTTCTGTCTGGCATAGATATGTCATCCTGTCTTTTAAGGTAGTGTTGTTTAAAGAAATTATTTAAAGAAGCAGTTGTTCAGGATGTATGCATTATTATTGTTATTATTTATTTATCTTTTAAACAGTCAAACAAGACTCTGAATATATATAAAAATGCATTTTAGTACACATCTGTAGGGTTGGCCTAGTTGTACACTTTTTTATTGTATGAAATAGATTTCATGATCAGAATTTACAGTTTACTGTTAATGTCAGCATTTTTTTAATTAAATATAGTTTAAAGTGTCTCACTATTTCTGGTTGGTACAGATTGCTTCTGGCTTTACAGCTGATTTTGAATTTCAGCTTAAATGCTTTGTTTTCAGAATGATGTCAAAATGTGATAAGCTGCAACCCAACCCAGTTTCTACAAATATATTTTATTTTTTTTTACAGAAGGGTAAAAGGTGTATTCGCACCCCAAAGATTTCCAAACCAATGAAGTTTGAACTCTCTGGTTGTACAACTACCAAAACCTACAGGCCCAAGTTCTGTGGCGTCTGCACCGATGGTCGTTGCTGCACCCCTTACAGAACTGCCACCCTTCCCGTAGAGTTCAAGTGCCCCGATGGAGAACTCCTAAAGAAGAATATGATGTTCATTAAAACATGTGCCTGTCACTACAACTGTCCTGGTGAGAATGACATCTTCCAGTCAATGTACTACAAGAAAATGCACGGAGACATGGCATAAAAATGTGAACTGCAACAGACTTGAACTGAAACCTTCTTTGCACTTTGTCTGCAGAGATAAATTAGCACATGTTACTTATGTTTCTTAAGAGATGTAACTAAGAGCAGTGCCTTCTGACCCCAAGCAGTGGCTTGAAGAATGAAGACGGAAAGGCAGTGGAACACTTCACAGCATTTAAGTGGTCATATTTTATGATAACTGGTGTATAATGTCCAGGCATAACTTATGTCCAACTTTGAGCCTACCTTTACTGTGGTGAAGTCTTCCAGTTGTAAAGGTGCTGAAAGCTCTGAACTCTTAGCACAGGTGGTAGAAGTGTGATGTTACCAAGTGCCACTGAAATGTGCCCCTTAGCCAGGGGGGTGCTGCATGAATGTGTTCATAGCCAAGACAGCACTATAAACATACTGACTTTTAACAGTGTGACTTTGCTAGCCTTATTTTGTTCTCTGAAAGAAGGGATCAAAATTAGGTTAAATTAAAGAAGACTGGATATCTTGCCAAGGCCATTTTGCCTGTGGCATGCTTTTGTGTATGTGTATATGTGTATTTATAATTATTGTATATATTTGTAAATGTATCTAAGTTAATTTAAATGTGTGCCTTTTTCATTTTATTACTTTGATACTTGGATTTTAGCTTATTTGAAACCTAACTGCTCCTTGAACAGTCCTTTTTGTATTGTCTTTTGAGAAGTGTGACCAAAAGTTACATGTTTGCACTTACTAGACGAAATAAAGTATTATATTTTTTATATAGAGAGTTGTTCTTGGTTGTCTGCCACAGCTTGAAATGACTAAGTATGTAGCTAAATTAAGGCCAGGTACTGAAGGTGTAAACACTGTATTTTTCTCTTAATTCTGTTCTGATAGTTGGATGTGACATCTATCAGAACAGTCAGAAAGCAAATGGTCTGAACCACTTTTTCCCTTCAGTTTTTTGCTCACACTTTTGAATGCCTATATATATTGCTTGCATATAAGATTTAGTGACCTTCTGTGCACGCCTCTGACGTTTGTGAGGTAAGTTAAAGAAATTGTGTCCACACTGTCCCCAACCAAACTGAAGACATATTGACCTGTACAGACCTTTGAGGTCTGGGAGGAAAATATAAAGAAATAATGTCCTTGCCCTAGTCACTATATAAGTCTTAGATCTCTGAGCAGGTACTGTTTTAGGCTAGGTGGGATGTAGGGCAGAGGCAACTATTAAGCCTATGTCAAAATACACTTAGACTTGGGTTCTGAGGGTCACCAGGCCTCCAAAAGGTCTGGATGTTATATAATGCATTTTACGCCTTGTTATTTAGAGATGAGTGTTTAAACTGAGCAAGAACATCACTTGCTTTCGTCCAGGCACCCCCCTCAAGTAATTATAGCCACTTCTATATACAACTCACACAACTCATTACAGTAAAAGAATTGTCACACATTAAAGGATTCCAAGTTGCTTCACACAAATTATATTATTCCTGCAAAGCCAGAATAATCAGCAAACAACAGCAATTAGTCATTTTCCTCCGCAGACAGCCACAGCAATTATACCTGCTTTACTTGAGCATATCAGATGTCCAGGTAAGTAGTCCATCTTCCATCACACAAATGCACTTTAGTCCTGCAAAGCCTGATAGTGACCATAAAAATAACATGAAGGTCAATTACTTTCATCCAAACCACCCCAACCCCACTAAGCATTTATAGCCACTTCTGCATACAATTCAGGCATCAGATTGTGATAAATCCCGACAATAATAAACATAATGGATAATGCACAGAGCAGTCTGGCCAGTTATTGGTGGATACCAGTGGGTTGTATCAGTTAACAATAAATACCTTTGTATTGATTAATAAATGATTGATGCCTAGACACACTTTTAAAAGTCAAAAATTAAAAATACTTTTCTTTGGAAAAAAATGAGTTGTGCCATACAGTTAACAGTTAAATATACAGATGTAATAAATTGCACATAAAAACAGAAAATAATCTTTTTGAAGAAACAGAATACAATATATAACCATACCCATATGGGTCTACCGGAGAATATAGAAAGCCGACATTGTCGAAGATGGATTCATCGAGATGATATCCACAAAAACCCACTTCATCGACAGACTGGATGAATGAAATCCTTCCCAGGGTAAGTAACCTGTTGCCTGTGAAGATGAACTTTGCCCTTTCCCAAGCTGTAGTGTGATGTCGGAGTTGGTATATTTAGTTGGGGTGTGTGGGGGGAATAACCCCCCATCTGGGTGGGTTTTGAGTGTTCCAGTGTTGGTGTTGTGTGTGTTTAGGTGATTTGGTATTTACCCTGGGAAGGATTTTGTTCATCCGGTCTGTCGATGAAGTGGGTTTTTGTAGATGTCCTCTCGATGAATCCATCTTTAACAATGTTGCCTTTCGATATTACCTCACCCATCCTGACTTCAGGATATTTCCTATTCAAATGATTCAGCTGTTCTCTCAGATGTGCATTTTGCATCTTTAATAGAGAAACCAGAGAGAGAGAATCAATATATGTTCTCAAATTACATATTAAT
This sequence comes from Protopterus annectens, assembly GCF_019279795.1. NCBI lineage: Eukaryota > Metazoa > Chordata > Ceratodontiformes > Protopteridae > Protopterus > Protopterus annectens. Next base: position 866,364,093 of record NC_056725.1, on the reverse strand, counting down.
GAGGGTGTTTACTTATTCTTGGTTTGGCTATTTAGTTGAAGAATTTTGTAAGTGCATTTTTGTGGCTATTGGCATCCTGACCCAGAAGGAAAATTTCAAAAGGGAAAGGTTAGAAATGTTTGCTATTAAGATTCAGAAGAAAGATTTCTTAATAAGGGAGTAACTGACTAAAATAGTAGCAGAAGTAAGAATAAAGTTAGTATGACTATATCCATGCCTCTCAACCTCTTAGAGCAAAACATTTTGAAGTCAAGGGGTTTAAATAAATGACACCAGATCATCTGATTTTTTTTCAAAGAATAAAAAAGCATATAAGCAAAAGCTGTGTAAAGGGTTATGAACTGGATTTATTGTTTGCTTGTTTATTTTATTAAACATTCAACTTGTGCTTCTGGAAGACATTTGGTTTTTTTACCTCTAGTATGATCAAACATACTGCAAACAATATTTGATGGATTTCCAATTGGTTATAAAATCATAAATGCTGAGTACGGTTGTGTAACATTTTCCAGTCAAAGAGTAGTTAGTAAACTTGCCCAAAAGGACTTTGTATTGGGTATCTTTCTATTCAACATCTTTGTTACATTTCCACATATATATGAGGCATGGATTGAGAAATATGCAGATGACTGTAAGATAGCATGCCTTACTACAAACTTGACTGTCCAGGGAAGATTACAGAATTACCTACATACTTCAAACACCTGGTACTTAAACAACGGCATATGTATATTGATGCAAAAATTTCAAGAAATTAAACATCAAATACCCATATTTAATCAATGGCCACAGCATACCTGTCTCAGGACATGTTAAGGACCTTGGGATAATTTTTGACAGGACTCTGAAATTTGATGTAAATAAGAAAAAAGCTAGATGTTATGTCATGAAAGATATTTTGCATGCAATCTTCAGAAGGAAATCTAAAGTATTAATAACTTTATCTAGGTAATTGATTAGACCACATACTAAATATTACAAGAGTGAATATGTTTCCATATTTGCTTCAGTAAAAGAAGCAGAACTTATTCAAAAAGGATTTACAAGGAAAATAAGGGTAGTAAGGCATCTTAACTATTACAAAAGGCTGACTAAACTCAATATTCACACAGTAAGATGCAGACACTATATGTGATATACAGAACTTGGTAGCATTACTAGGGCGACCTTTATGTCCCATCAGTGTGCAACTTGAAATAACAAATTATTAATACAACTGAACAGTTGTAGTACTTTAGTCAAGAAAAAAAAAAAACTTTAATCCTTTCTGGAAAGCTTACGGTTGTAACCAGATTCCCATTTCAATAGGAAGAGATGAAAGTTAAAACAAATTAAAAAAAGAAATAAGATTGGTGATTTGGTACAAAGGTTTATGAAACCTCTTATTCTACAATTCAAACACCAAAATTGCCTTTCTAAGGTCCTTAGTTTGTTTTTAAGTACATTTAACATTATATGCAGATAAAAGATGCCTAGGATACTTGCAAACACTTCACTCTACTAGGTAAACTATACAAGCAATACAAAGATAAAGTTAGCTTTCACAAATCCCAGCAACACTCCGTATTAGAAATTCCAGAACAGTTTTGGAAAGAAGTTAACCTTTTAACAAGACACAAATCTCTTGCCAGCTTCTTTTCTTCTGGCACCATCCACTGCTGACATGGACAAGTTTCAGTCAGCAACTTTCTACAGCCCACATCAAATTCTTCAACCTCTTTCCTACCCACCTTCCCTTCCCCATACACACCATGTTTCTGCTTCACACAAATCAAACCTAGCAGCACTGACATTGTCTTTCATCAAATTCCAGTAGATGGCCCTGCTGGTTATGACAGTCCCATCCCTTAGTTTATGTACTACTGCTGAGAATTAATCACAGCCATTTCTGCCCTCACCCACCTTAGGAAAGATATATAGCAAGATCATTTATATCCAATTGTCACAGTGCATTGCACAATATAATCTGTCCATAAAGCAACATGGATTTTATACAGGTTGAACTACACTGACCACATTTTGGACACTACCTGATGAAACACTACTAAATATGGACAAACAGTATCTCTCCATTGCTTTATGTATACTCTTATTGACAACTCTATTCTTAAAAATCATATGGTAGAAATAGGCAGCCCCAAAGTCTCCAAGTAGTTTAAAACTACCTCTACAAGAGCCATTTCAAAATCAGAACGGTCTTATCTACTTAATCCTTTGCCCTCCTTTTTAAGGGAATTCCATAATGCTTAATACCTGGCCCTGCCAAAGTCTTCATTAATGAACCTCACTGCTGCCATTACTGTACTATCACCCAAACTAAATGGCTATACTTGCGTGAAAAAGCTGACACCTTAATAGAATCTGAGTTATTTAAACTATTCATCCCCCTTCCCCACTGTTACACTTACCTAAAAAAAAAAAATCTCCTCCACTTTCCTTGGGTATGCCTACTCTGGAACAGTTCTTCAAACTGCCAAAATAAAACTAAAATGCACTCAGTTCCAGGACCTAAACAAAGGGAATGACTACTTCCACATTTTAAAATACCTCACATGTTACCACAAATTCTGGTCTCACCTGAAAGTACATCTTCTTAAACAAGTCCAATGCAAGTGCTTACCATCAGGTCATGTTATATAACTTTTTGTCTCTTCCCTACTCTGTAAAAACTGGAACACACAATACCTGTTACTGTGAGACAAATAGATGGCCTAACATCCTTTGAAGCACAGCTAAAACAGTATCTGCAGAACATGTGGCTGTGCTCATGCTCTTCATCTGGCTAATTACCTTTCTCTTCTTCACATTGAATAGCACTTAACACTGTAAGCAGCGCTCTATCTCCCTCCATGTTCTACAACCTGTCACTTTCACTTAATCCTTTTTAGTTCACCACCTCTAATTCTCTCCCTCAATTCCCTACTTCCCACTAAACTCCAAATCTCCTATTATCCCTCTTTTTCTCTTTCACTTCGAGAAAAAAAAACTGTACCAGTACTGCTACCCGCTGTACTTAAACTGCTATATTTTTGTTGTCACCACCTACTGCTGTGTTATATTAATGTCTTGTCTACTTTGTCCCTGGGCCTCAACTGAAAAGAGGCAACTTAGTCCAGTTGGTATTTCCTGGTAAACAAAAGTAATAAATAAAATAAAATTTTCAGCATTACATTCTTTAGTCTCATCCTCACTATAAGCAACAATTCAGCCTTTGGGCATATTTACTGTATTCAGTTCTCCCCTTTTTTGTTTTCTTGACTTTCTAGGAAGACTTAGGTCTCCTTCAACTCATAAAAGAACCAACAAGACCTAACCTCACATCCTCCTGTGACAACCCACCACTGGACCAGAAATCAAGGAGCTTCACTCCTCACCACTAGCACCAGTGGGGGATGTACACTGGCAAGATGACAAGTACACACACAGTATTTTCAGATGCAGGTCTCTGCATCACATGCAATTTTCCATAAGAGCACACAAAGACCGCAATCAGTCCGGGGCTGGTTTCTCCCCCTTTCTCTAGATCCCCAGTAAGTCTCCCCACTGGCACAGCTATAGAGTTGAGATTTCAACTGAGTGGCCAAGCCAAGACATCCAGCACCCTTTCTGTCCAACCAATGCTTCATGTCCCTGCCCAAGTAGCTGACACACACACTCTTTGAGGTTTGATTTACACACAGTCACACCTGGGAAAGGCTGGCACAGGTTTAGTAGCTATGCCCCCTTTTGCCCAGACTATAAGGTAGTTATCACTGCCACCAGTCAACTTCTTATCAGCAACTTTAAGGCCCTTAACAAAGGGTGCACAATCTTACTGTGTAATGTTACTATTAATACAAATGGTAGTTTGACCAAGAGCAAGGCTATTAGGAGTGGCCTACACAGTGTCACCAAATAAATATGCAAGTAGTCTCAGAACTTAAATATCTCTACACAGATCAGCCACAATGAAAGGTTTAAATATATTTAATAATAATAGCAATAATAATAATAAAAGAACAAGAAAATACTCAGTATATATTCACAGTGACATCAGATTTCAAAACCACAGGAAATGTTTAAAACAACATTGCAGGACAGTCTCAGATAAATAAAAAAAAGACATCTAAACTATGCTTCACTATATTCCTTACTGAGTCTAAGATAATTAGTATGCCTAGTTAACTTACTTAAGAGCAAGGCAGATGTGGTGAATGGATCCTCTAGTTGTTGTTGTCAGGTCCAAGACAGAATACAGAATGCTGTGTCTCTCTCAGAGATTTCTCAGATTAATATCTCAAATATTACTGCTGGGATAGCTTGCAGAATGACATAATTTCTTGTCATCTGATTCTATCCTAGGTAAAACCCCCACTGCTGGGATCTGGTAATATTTAGCATCTACCTGTGAAAATACATAGACCTCAGGTCTTTGGAAGATGTTGGAACTCATAAAACAATTACCTTCCTTTATGTTTTCAAAAATAAAAATTAGTTAATTTTAAAGACAATACAGACAGCTCCCTACTACAGACATTCTGTCTCTAGCTACCAAAAAGTAATTCAATTTCAGCTATTTTTCTGAAGGTAACCTCCTGTATTCCAGTTTCCACCATTAAAATATATACATTTAAACAGTTACAATCGTGCATGTACATTTATGTTCTTTTCCAGTAGGGCACATTGTGGTTACATTTTAAGCACTCTGCAAAAACCTTTTCAACACACACTTCTATACCAGTTTGATATACACGTGACATACAGTTCTAATACAGTTGTAACACAAGCATCTTATATAGATCATGTTGATATTCACAAATGACATAATTATTTACAAAATTCCAGCTAGCTGGGCTAGCAGTATCTCCCTTTGTCACACCTCCAAACACTCCACACTCACCTGATTATTATAAACATACCAAACTCCATCTCCAACATAAACATTCTGCCACCATCACTAAGTGACCACTGACCAATCACCTTTACAGTTATCAACCATCTCATTGAACTGCCACTAATATTAAAAGCCTTTAGAAGCCAGTGTAGTACTAATATTGTCAAACTCAAGAGACTTTCTCACAGCCCATGACTGTAAGCATATATTCTTCTTACATTACCCTAACGCAGCAGCCATAACCGTAACAAACTTTCCATTACAGCTGCAAGGCAAATTCTTCCCACTCATCCACAAGCTTTATAAACCCATCAAAATTAAATGGCTATCCTCTGAACTCAAACATCTTCTAATTATAAGGAATGAAGAATGTCAAAAATGGAAACAAACCCATACAACAGACAACTGAACCTCCTTTATAGCCTGGTGTAAGCTAGCCAAGAAGACCAGCCGAAGTCACAAAAGAATTCTCCAAACAAAGAAGCAAAGTAAACTCTCACATTCCTCCAAGCACTTTTGTAAGACGTTAACCTTCTTACAAGAAGAAAATCTCCTCATGACACACTGTCTACAAAACTTTCTCCAGAAGATTTCCTTAAAGAATTTAGCAATCTCCCATAAATAAACTCCACACCTCCCGAAGATCATGCATTGCCAACTCCACCACAATTCATTCCCCTCTTCCACTTCAAACACATACATTCCAAAGAAGTCTCTATTTTACTTGAAAATATTTCCACTGATGCACCTCCTGGCTCTGACAACATAAACCCTGGTTCATAAATCACTGCAGAGAGCATCTAAGTCTTACTCTCACACAGAAGTGCACATGTTTTCTCCTCTCAGGCACCTTCTCTTTGACAAACTCTCCCCATTGACATTGAGGAAAACAACACTTATTCCAAATTCACAATACACTTCTTCAACACAGGACATATCACCTAACACACTATCCCTATCTACTTTCCAAGTCTCTTCACCTATCTCAAGATTTAATGAGAATTGCCTGATTGTAAATTGCATTGTGCTTGTTTACTATAATACATAACATAGTGGGATACACTGCTAAAACGCTCACATCTCTTGTTCAATAAAGAAGTTATTCTACAATTGTGTCATCGTTCAGCCACAGCACTGGAACTTTTTTGCTGTACTGCTTTTTTGCATTTGTTGGTGCTTTGGCATTTATACAGAGGGTGCAGGTTCATGGTTTTTCTGTGTGACTTATATATATATATATATATATATATATATATATATATATATATATATATACATACATACATACATACATACACACACATAAATGTGTCTACTTTCGTTCATTGAAAGTATACCCTACTAAAACTGAAAAACCTGAGTCTGTTACAGCGAAAGTGCAGTTTTACGGAAACACATTTTCGTGAAACTAACATTACCAAAATACATCTGGTGGTTCAGGGATCCTGTGGAATAACACATAAGGTGTTATGTACTTGTTATCTACAGTTATGTAGATCGCGGTACAGTTTGGATGAGGAAATGTACTCTTTCCCCCACTGTAGTGTGATCTCAGAGTTGGTATATATAAATAGCAGGGGTGGGGGTTGCAGGGGCCCCCCCTGCAGAAATGTGTTCTAAGTACTAGGCTATCTGCCTGAGGGCATCTATAAGCCTAGCCAGAATGTGTTGGCTTTCGCTGCCCCCTTAGATTAGTTCCCTGTGCCTCTGTCCAGCAGAGCCACTGCAGTGATCCCAGGGGTAAATTTTCTGTTTCCCTTCCACTCATCAAGGTTTCTCCTGAAGAGTGTTAGTGAGGGGCTCTGCCTAATGTAGATTGGAATCCTGTTCCAAAGCATGGGGAGTCTCTGGGACAGGAATCTATCCCTCCAGCACGTCCTATTTATCGTTGTGGTGAGGATTAGATCCCTAGAGCATGTGGCTCTCGGGGATTTGGGTTTTGTTTAGGTGGAGCATGTCCATCAATTCTGGGTTGGACATGGCCTTGTATGTCAGGCGGAGATCACCTCTGAGTAAGCAGTAAGCAACCAAGTACAGCTGGAGTTTCTTCAGTCGGGCTGCATAGGGCATCTGTTTGAGGCCAGTAATCCTCTTGGTGAGGTACTTCTGTGGTCTTTCCAGCTGTTGCAGGTGTCTTGTAAGGCACATCCCAAATGGGGCACTGTACTCTATGATGGGTCTGATGAGTGATGAGTAGAGGGGCACAATAACCTCTTTTGTTCTAGATGTGAACCCTTTTGTGATTAGGTGGGCCACAGAAGGATTTTCTAACTACCTTGGCAATATGATTATCAAAGGAGAGATTACTATCTACTTGGGTCCCCAGATCCCTTATTACATTTTCTGTATTTAGGGGTCTACCACATATGTGGTAGTTCGTGGGTACTTTGTTTTTTCCAAAGGGGATGACTATGCACTTTTTAGCATTTAGCTTGAGGCCATGATTTTGACACCAGGTATCTGTCTCAGTGAAACCCTTCTGGAGGATGTCTGTATCAGCTGGAGAGTCAGTTATGGCCCCCAGTTTGCAGTCGTCTGCGAACTTGGTCAGCTATAGTCCTCCTGTGCTTGCCTGTACCTCTAAGAAGTATATACCAAACAGGAGGAGTCCCAGGACTGAGCCCTGGGGGACGCCACTTGTAACCAGTTTAGAGTCGAACCTAGAGCCTGAAACTCTCACTGTATGGGTTCTATCCGTGAGCCAATTGGCAATCCATCTCATGACGTAGGGGTTTATGCTCAGGCTGGTGAGCTTGTCTATAATACCAGAATGGGGAATGGTATCGAAAGCCTTTGTGAGGTCTAGGTAGGCTGTGTGGAACTACTTTCCCTTGTCTAAAGCCTTGGTAACTGTCTCAAAGAAGTCCACCGGGTTTAGGAGGCATGATCTGCCCTTAACAAAGCCAAACTGGGTAGGGTCCAATGTTTGGAGGATCCCCGTGTCTCTTTTAATGAGTTCCATGATGAGGCGCTCCATAGCCTTGCAGACCAGGCTAGTCAGGCTTATAGGGCGATAGTTCCTGGGGTCCATTGTGGCTCCATCTTTGTGGAGTGGGATAACTGTTGCTGTGCGCCACTCTATGGGTACATAGCCTATAGAGAGGCTGAGTTTGAGCAGTGTGTTTAGGTGAGGAGTTAGTTCATTTTGGAGCTCCTGTAAGACACAGCCTGGGACAGCGTCCTGTCTCATTGAAGCTGTGTTTTTGGCTTTGGATAGTGCTGTTTTAACCTATGTATTAGTGATTGCTGGGGCTGTACATTCATCTGCTATGGTTATGGGCCCTTTAGGGGGGTGAAGAGGGGTGATGTTTGCACTAAACCTGTCTGCCAGAATGTTGGCAATATCAGTTGGTTCAGTGTATTTTGTGCCATTCTGCACTAACTCAGAGCAGATCTGAGAATTTCCACTTAGGTTCTTGACATAGTTAAAGAACGCTTTGTGGTTATCTTTGGAGTCCTTGGCAATTTTTCTTTCAAAGCTAGCCTTGGATGATTTTATGAGGGATCATTGTTTCTTGCTGATACTGATCAGAGATGTCTTTTCTTCTTGAGGTTTTACTCTTTTCTGTACTAGTTTCCTCCTTCTGTTGTATAGCTTGTTTATGGCAGGGGTCCACCAAATTGGTTTCCTTTTCTTGGAGGAGTGAGTCTTGGTTTTGCTTGGGATAGCACGATCCATGCAATCTTGCAGTTGCTGATAGAGTGCCTTGGTAAGGGATTCAGCAGCTTGGACAGCGTTGTCCTTTAGCATGGGAGCTGTGAACCTTTCCACCTCGGTCTTAAGCAGGGTTGCCAGATTTCTGACTGGCCAGGTAGGGACAAAGTAAAAAAAAAGGTCTTCCACGTCTTTACGTCTTTAATGTCGAAAATCAGAGTTCCGCATTAAACAGAAGTAGCTCTGTGTTTATTTTTTATTTGATTGGCCCGGGTCAATCAAAAATAAATAAACACAGAGCTACTTCTGTTCAATGCGAAACATCGCAGTTCTGCATTACACAGAAGTAGCTCTGTTTTGCGATTTTTTGATTGGCCCGTATACCGGTATACGGGCCAATCAAAAATCGCTAAACACGGAGCTACTACTGCAAGTTTGTACTTATCTCAGCTTGTAATAAAGTTGATGTAGGTATGTAAAAGCTAACCAAACAGCTCAAGTGTGCATCTATTCAGCAGAAATAATTTCAGAGATAAGGGACTAAGACTTTAAGGCACAGAGAAACCCTCTAGGCTAAGACTTCTACACCGAATATGAATGAAGTGAGAAGAATAAACCCACTAACTGCAGACAGAGAGAGAGAGAGAGCTCACAATTTTCAGTGAAACAAATAAACAGATAAATGCAGTACTATTTTTAACACAATAGTCAATAATAAGCAGATAAATGCAGTACTATTTTTAACATAATAGTCAATGAAACAATAAAGCAGAAAAAATAAAATGCAGTACTATCTTATAACACTGCAAGTTTGTACTTATTTCAGCTTGAAATAAAGTTGATGTAGGTATGTAAAAGCTAACCAAACAGCTCAAGTATGCAGCTATTCAGCAGAAATAATTTCAGAGATAAGGGACTAAGACTTTAACACACAGAGAAACCCTCTAGGCTGAGACTTCTACACCAGATATCAATGAAGTGAGAAGAATAAACCCACTAACTGCAGACAGAGAGAGAGAGCTCACAATTTTCAGTGAAACAAATAAGCAGATACATGCAGTACTATTTTAACACAATATTCAGTGAAACAATAAAACAGAAAAATTTGGATTTGTTTTTGTCTTTATGTACTTCAGTAATATCAGTTTTGCGAAAGTGCATTTTCGTGAAAATGCACCTTCGCTGAAACAGACTCAGGTTTTTCAGTTTCGGTAGGGTGTACTTTTGTTGAACGAAAGTAGACCCGTATGTATATATATATATATATATATATATATATATATATATATACACATACACGTTATTTCTGTGTAACTCTGTTATTGCAAACATTTCTGTATTTGTTTGTTTGTAAAATGTTTTGTATTTCACCTGTACTGAGCCTGAAATTGGTCAGTACTGATCAGTGCACTGCCCAGGTAAGCAAACATAAATAAATAAAACTAAATAAACAGTTACATCACAAAATATATTTATAAGTGGATGTTGCAAAACATCCTTATCTATAGTATATTTAAATTTATCACTTGTGTTTTATAAGTACTGCATATATATTTTTTCACACTGTGTTTTTTTTATCCAGGAATAACATATAGGTATGTACAAATGTGTGCACGTGTGTGCATGTGTGTGCATGTGTGTGTGTGTGTGTGTGTGTGTGTGTGTGTGTGTGTGTGTGTGTGTGTGTGTGTGTATGTCTGTCTTATAAGGGAGGGGGGGAAACAGCACCTGTAATGTCACAAACCTCAACCACAAGCAAGTTTTAGAAATTCCACTTGTATGCAAATGCAGCGTATACCCATCATAGATGTAAGAGTACAATACCTTCTGTTAAACAAACATCCCAACTGCTGCATCATAAACACAATTTTCTTTTCAAACATCTTTACTAAATTATCACTTGTGATACAGGCAAATTTACATTCATATAAAAGTAATCAAATTATATTAACATAAACTTTTTACTTCACATATATTGCTATATATCATATAACCTAAGCAATATAATTATTCAATTCCTGCCTTTTTTAAACAAGAAACATCTTTATTAAACCATCACTTGCTACATAGGCAATCATACATTTATATAAATGAAAACAAATCACACAGACACAATCATAGTTGTAGCATTTTACATCAGAAACCATACTGACATACTCCCTGTTGCAACCATTATATATCACATACAATCTACCCAATCTTTCTCATTCAAACATTACACAGCTCATTTAAGTCATATAGCCTTTTAGACCTCATTCCTCCCTTGTCTGTGTTGTTCCCACAGTTCCCATATTTTCCTATGTAGTTTGCTCCTTCCCTTTTTTAAAGATCTCAGTTCCAGTTGTTTTATCTCTGTTACTATATTCACTACTTCTAGTATAGTTGGTTTAGATTTTTTTTTCCATTTTCTAGTAATTGCTTTTTCGGCAGTCACCATTATTAGATACAGCAAGGCCTTACCATTTTAGGCAATTCCGATTCTGTATCATAGCTCAGAAAAATCATCTCCTTTGTCAGACCAATCTGCCCACCCAGAATCTCCGACAGTGCATCCCGCTGGGAATCCATAAATTCCGCCAATTCACCGCACTTCCAGAAAATATGTTCCCAATTACCCCTTTCTTCCCCTTCACACCTCCAACATTTACTGTCTGCCTGATGAAAAATTCTCTGTAGTCTACTTGGGGTACAGTAATATCTATGTAAACATTTCCAGGCAAAAATCCTAAATCTTCTAGACTTTGTTAGATATTTGGGAGACGTACATATATCCTCCCATTGTTTCTTTGTGAATTGCTTATCGGTGTCTCTTCCCAATCCTTTATAACCTTCTCTGATTGATTCTTGTAGTTATCATGCAATATTTTGTATGCTGCACTAACTTTTGTAATGGCAGCTTCTGTTCTCTATTCTATTAAAAACTCTACCAGTGTTTGTCCTTCATTTAGGACCCCCTATTTCTTTCTCTTTGCCTATACTCTGATATCAATCCCTGATAGGGAAGGCAATCTCTAACCTGCAGTCCAAATAAATTCTTGGCATCTTCCCATTCTATCACCTTTTGCTCTGTAGTTATTTGCTCCCAATACCTTGGTTACTTTGCTATTTTTCTCCAATAAATTCAAGTCCCCTCTTGATCAAGGCCAAGGTACGCACAAAGTGATACTGGATTTACTGGAATACTACCAGATGATGACTGTTACCGTTACAACAACTGATTTTCCAAAAAGAAAAGTGTATATTAGGTTGTATGTTTGCCTGCATGATTGTGTACATGCATTGTGTGTGGTCTGCTAGAATCTACAGTGCTTTGTAGCTCAGGTTTGTAAGGTGTTCAACTGAGCAACACAGAACTACTATAACTGAACAATTCATAGTTATGCAAACATCAAGATAATCAGATATTGTCTATGTGGGACTGTGCATGGCTACAAATTCCTAAATATCGATGTAGGTAAATATGACCTACATGACATGGTGAAAGTTGTTGTGCTGCACCCTTGACTATGAATCCTAACCTTGGTATCTCAAGAGATGAATAAATAAGACTTACCACAAAATAGCACCTGGTACATTTTGTAGAAGAGGATCTATTGGTAAATTTGATACACAAAATGGCAGAGGTCAGGTTTGGACAGGGAAAGAATCAAGCATTTGACTGTAAAATGCAATTCAGTAGATGTGCATTATGTAATTATTTTATTCACTGTGCAGTCCTTTATCTGGACAGTACCAAGCTAACTTTATAACTGCGGTATTTTTTTCTCTCTCTTAGTTCTTCCTAGAAGTAGAATATCATACACTTGTTTTACAGAAAAATGCTGACCAATCCTCTGTGCTAATTCACTGGGACTGGGGTGTCACTACCCATGCAAAAATGCAAGAAGTTATCACTTGTCTGGAAAGTGTCTGGTTGCTTTTTTAATGAATAGCTAAAATGTTTGCTTTTCTGTTCAATTAATCCTAGAAGAAGTTCAATCACTTTAAGCTAAATTTGTATAAAACTGAAATGTTCATCTATTTATTTTCCATGTGATTCATCCTAAATATAGAAGTTCAGACAATCACTTTACAGCTACATGTTGACTAATGTTATGTAGGACTTTGACCGGAGGAGAGAGTGATAATGCTACCAAACATGCACTCTTTTATTTTATAAAATGGCAAGGCCTTGATTTGTGTGTGTGTGTGTGTGTGTGTGTGTGTGTGTGTGTGTGTGTGTGTGTGTGTGTGTGTGTGTGTGTGTGTGTGTGTGTGTGTGTGTCCTGTGGTATTGATTATAGATATTTACTACAGATGGAGTCTTTCTGACTAGAACTCTGCTTCTGCACTTGATTGTAAAGGTTTGGCAATTTCTAGATCATTTGCCTGGCATTTCTTTGACTACATGAGCTTTGGATAGACTTTCTGGGCTTCTTTTTTTGAGATTTGAACTGATGGCCTTATTGGAATGTACACAAAAAGTGTCAAAGGCTTGAAAATCCTGTATTACATTCTAGGGTGAAGTGGGTGATAGCAACTCTAAAGGAGTTCATTCAGCATGGAATAATTATAACACAGTTTTATTTATAGACTAACAATGAGAACTGATACATCGCCTGGTGTTTTATTCTTTTTTTCTTCTAGCTTATGGCCATCCTGCTGGTAAGGTGGCCATAAAGTATATGCAGGGCCACAATACCTATTTAGAATTATTGAAGCGTGTACACTTAAAGAATATACACTTACTTCTGAAGTTGGAAGTACCTTACATATATTTTTTCTACTCCCAACAGTAGTAGGATTACTTACATGTTCACTAATAGTAGCATATGAAAAATAGGCCTAAGACTTTTCCATGTTCTTTGTTTGATTTCTTTGCCTTGGAAATGGCAGGCAAGATCAATGCAGCCTTCAAGGTGGAATTGTTTGATGACAGGTGTTATGTGCTGTCTCTGGGCCAGTAATCAAAGAGCCTTAATCATCACCACCGACACTGGAGAGGGACATTCACTTGGAACAAAAATAGCCACAAACAGTATTTCCAGATGCAGCTCTCTATATCAAGTACAATTTTCCTTAAGACCACATGTGGAAAACACTCAGCCTGGGGTCTTGGGTGTCTCTGTCTCTCTCTCTCCAGGTCTCCAGTAAGACTCCCCACTGGCACAGCTGTAGAGTTGAGTCCTCAGCCGAGTGTCCAAGCCAAGTCCTCCAGCACCCTCTCTGTGAAATCAGTGCTTCATGTCCCTACCCTAAGTAGCTGACACACGCACTCTTGGAGATTTGATATTTCACATGCACACACACACCGACACACACCTGGGAAAGGCTGGCACAGATTTATTAGCTATGCCCCCTTCTGCCAGACTATAATGTAGTTACACTGCCACTAGACACTCCAAAGCCATGTTACCAGGGTACCCAATTATACTGAGTGAAATTAATATTAATACCAATGATAGTGTTTGACCAATGGAGTAAGGCTTTCAGGAGTGGCCACAAAGTCACCAAATAGATATGAGTACTCTCAAAGGTTTAAATATTCTCTTAAGGACCAGCCACAATGAAAAGTTTAAATATATCTAATAATAAATAATAAAAGAACATGAAAATACTAAATATCTATTTACAATAAACACCAGAGTTTCAGTCACAGGAAATAGCAAAAATAACACAGGTGGACAGGTTCACATAGTTACAGAAAAACAATACTTAAACTAATTTCACTATATTTTCATGACTGATCTAAAGAATTATTCCTTGGTTACTTACTAGAGCAAGGGAAGATAACATAGGTGAGAGGTCCTTCCTTGTCTACCTTGCGGAATGTCAATTTTGCCACTCCTTTTATGTTGGCAAAACAAATAGTGACAGGATTAGGGAGCATACCTACCATATAAGGAAATGCTCAGAACACAATGCTCTAGCCAAGCATGTAGCTCGTCTTGGTGATGACCACCATTTGCTGTTCAGAGTAATTGAAACTATTCCTGCCAGCATTAGAGAAGAAGATATTAGGAATCACACAGAATTTAAAGAAAACAATTGGATTATTATCCTCAGGGCCGATAGAGGCCATGGCCTGAATGAAAGGGCTACTATAAAACCTTTACTTAAAAAATGCAGACTTCCAAAGTAATACAACTGGGGGATTTTTTGCCATTTCTCAGCATGCTTTTGTAATAGAGTATGTTTCCCATAAATAGATTTACACACATTCCTATATATATATATATATATATATATATATATATATATATATATATATATATATGTATGTGTGTGTGTCTTGTATATGTTTTTGAACATCTGTCTCAATATTTTCTGTTATATATTATCTCAATATCAGGTTGTTTATTTTGTACTCTGACCTCTTTAAATGCCTTGTTTCCTTAATTCATGTATTTTTGTGATTGGCTAAAATGTGTATATAAGATCAACCTTCACTTTTAATGGTTGTCAGTCTGAAGAAGCTCCTTAGCGAAAGCGCTTACTGTGTTATTTTAATAAATATTTTTATGAGTTTTAGTCATCTGGTGATACTTAGCTGCTTCGTTGCTATTGTTTATCTACTTCATAGTATTAAACATTATTTTAGTGATGGATTACAGAATGACATCACATACATCTGGCGTCTGGTTCCCATGCTTCCCCTTGGCTAGAAGCTGTCAGGATTTAGCATATATGTGTCAATAATACACACACACACACACACACACACACACACACACACACACACACACACACACACACACACACACACACACACAGCCTTGCTAAGATCTACTGCAGCTCATGGAAGTCATAAAACAATTTCAAGCCTTCACCCTTCCAGAGTAGCAATTAGTTCACCACAAAGACAATGCAGGAAGCTTCCTAGTACAGACTTTTTGTCTCTGGCTGCATTGAGAACTGTAAGATACAATCTTTATGGCCAAAGCCAGATAATTTAATTTCAACTGTTTTCAAAGTTTGTGATTAACCTCTTCTCTTCCAGTATTCTATTAAAACATATACATTTCAACAGTTACAATAATGCATGCATATTTCTTTTTCTGTCCACCATACATTTTTAACAGAAGCAGCTTTACAAATACATTTTCCAACACAAGCATCTGTACAAATCAGTTTGATATATGAATGAAATATAATTCTTTACAAAATTCCAGCTGGCTGTGCTTGCATATGTTACACATCCACTGCCCTACGTCTGCTGGCATAGCTAGCAATACCTCACATCGTCACAACAGGAAACATATTAGTTAAGAGATTATTAGTGGTGCAGTATGTGACAAGTTCTTATCAATGATGCATCATCTGAGAGAAGTTATAGAAGAACGCATCACAATAAAATGAATGCTAGTACATATGAACTGGTTACTGGTAAAAGGTAAATACAAACTGATGTCCTACCAACAGTTATTAGAAAAGCAGAAACAAGATGGAAGAAGGGTGACCATATTAACAATTATTGGTGTATCAAACCCTGTAAGGGATAAGTGGGGAGACAATATATACATCTTGATATAAGACTCATCATCATCATCATCATCATCCACTTTTTCCCCATTTGTTATGGGGTTGAGGTGTTATGCCAACTGTCACCATATCTCTCAGTTTAATGCCACTTTCCCACCATCATCAGATAGTATGGCTGTCTACTGTAGGTCTTCTCTCACACAGTCCATCCATCTCTTTGCTGGATGCCCTTGATTCCTCTTGCCCTTTTTCTGTCTGTGCCAAATCTTCCTTACCAGATTGTCTTATGCTTTCCTGAATATGTGCCCAGACCACAGTAATCTGTTCTCTTTGACCTTCTCTGCTATTGGAGCTACTTAGGCCTCTTCTGTTCTGATGTTCTAATTTTATCATCTATCCCACAGTGTGGATCTTATCACCCATCTCAAGCATGTCATCTTCATCACCTCTAGCTTCCTCAACTGTTTACTTTACAGTTTGGGTTTCATAGTACTGGTTGCTCCAGTGTTTTGTACAGCTTATTTTTCAGCTTCTTTGGCATTCTTCTGTCACACACTACCACTGACACTCAGTGCCAGTTGGCAGCAGCCCCTCTGATTCTAGCTTTGACTTCATGTTTCAGACCTCCATCTCCTCAATCACCCCTCCCAGATATTTTAAGCTGCTAATCTGTTCCAGTATTTTCCCCTTTATCCAATATTTCATCTTCTTCTGATTTCCCCCATTTACTCCCATTCAGGGGAGCCCGCAGGAGTTTTTGCAGGGGGGGGGTGCAACCCCCCCCATGCAGCCCTCCCCCACATAGCCATTCCAGTGTCCCATTACTTGGCTATTTCTCCCCAGTTGCCATAAACACTGTTCAAAGCTGTCAGTGTGCATAGTATTTTATGCTTTACTTCTACAATGGTTACAGATATTTGGATTTAATTTGCAACTTACTTCAAATTTTATAACACAAACACTGACAGACATTGGCTAAACAAAGCAACAGTCTTACAATGAAAACAGACTAAGCATTAAAACTTCTCTACATTTGAAACTCACATTCACTGAATCAGGATTAAAACCCACATTCAAAGAATAGCATCTGGACAGTGGCGGGTTAAGTTTACCTTTGGGCTGTTTTCAAATCATAGGCCCCTTGCACACATTTTTAGGACCATGCAAAAATTATTTGATTCACCTTCCTGATTGTATTAATTATAGTATATAATATTTGAATTATATCTCTTGTATTAATTATAATATATAATAGTTGAATTATATCTCTTGTATTAATTATAATATATAATAATTGAATTAAATCTCTTGTATAATACAGCACCACTTGCTAGAGTGTTTTAAATTTATAGTTTTGAACATTTTCCCAGTTGTTGTT
The DNA here is from genome assembly GCF_019279795.1 of Protopterus annectens. Taxonomy (NCBI): domain Eukaryota; kingdom Metazoa; phylum Chordata; order Ceratodontiformes; family Protopteridae; genus Protopterus; species Protopterus annectens. The sequence goes on along the minus strand of NC_056725.1, from coordinate 866,346,726 downwards.
GTTGAATCATTTGGCTTTTCCCGGTTAGGGATCGCCACAGCGGAACTCCGGTCCGCTAATGATTGGCAGTAGATTTTTTACATACCGAGTTGCCAGCCCTGACGCACAACCTTCAATGAAGGTACGCCCATTCACACTTTGAACATTTTCCCAGTAAACGATACAAAACATATGAACCAATAATGACAAACTGCACAATTCAGAACATTTCAAACATAAAAGACCTCTGTCATTACAATCCACCAATATCAGTCAATATGCACAATCTCTGCAGAAGTAAAAGTCATCTGAATAATTCCACATTAATGAGATCTGAAAATAATGAAGAGGTCGTTGCTAAAAAATAACTTTATATTTCAGTGTTTCATCTACAAATTCAGAGCCTGCTGTCCTTGAAGAATAAATTGCCTATGTTATATAAAAAAATTGTATTGCAATAGGGAATAGGTGGCAATCTGAAAAACAGGCTCATAGTTACTAGGCATCTCATCCAAAGGAGGACATACTCAGGACTGCAGCACCCCACCCCCTTAAAATACAAATCAACATGCTGTGGGAGTAGAACCTGCAGCTATGTGCATCAAGATGCAAACATGCTACCTGCTGTGCTGCTAACACTGCCTTAAAACTTTGTACCACAATAGTGTTACCATTTTCTAAACAAAATAGTTGCACATTTTAAGCAGACTTAGCATGAGCAGCAGTAAACTTCTCTTCCCCTGAAGCTCACAATTCCTTAAAAATGTACTTGAAAATAAATTCCACCTGCTAACTCTCACTAGGGCATTTCAAGCTCTCTCTCTCTCTCTCTCTCTCTCTCTCACACACACACACACATACACACACCTCAACCTCTTAGTGCAAGAAATCTGGACAAAGCCTAAAATAAATAGGAACAGATTATAAATATGCCTCTCGTGAACATAGAAAATTGCTAGAATAATGAAATTTGTGTTAGTATGCATTATTCTAAATGATATGGCATCTAAAACTCAGTTGTCTGTCATTAGATAGCAATTTCAATCCTTTTTAGCAGGACTTTGTTGCAAACCTCTGGACATTCTGCAAAAATCTGGACAGCTGAGGGGTATGTTACCTCCCTCTTACACATACATCCACACACTCACACACACACACACACACACACACACACACACACACACACACACACACACACACACACACTCACACAAGCCTTTTATAATGCTTGGGACAAAGGCCCAAAATGAGAGACACATTTAGAAAGTTGCTAGAATAACAGGATTTGTGTTAGAATGCATTTTCTGAAGGATATGAAGTCTGAAACTCAAGTGCATGTCATCATTTAGTAACTTTAATGCTTAGCTCATCCCAGTGATTTGTCCAAAAATATTTTTTTATGAGGAACAGACCAAAAATATAAGGCAAAAATCTGGACATTCTGTGAAAATCTATACAGTTGAGAGGTATGACAAACACATACATGCACCTACCTCCTTAGAAAGTGGATTGAACAAGTTTTGCATTAGTATGCATTTTCTGAAGGATATGAAGTCTAAAGCTCAAATGTCTGCCATTATTTTCTGACTTGAGTCCTCAATGATTTGCCAGAAAAACACAATTTTATGAGAAACAAACCAAAATATAAGGCAAAAATCTGGATAATTGCGAGGTATGAACCGCCCCCTTACACACACTCCTGCCTCCCTCTTACTTACACACACAAACACACGCACACACACACACGTATACACACTCTCTTCTCTGTCTTTCTTTTACACGCACACACACCACCCACTGCTCACTTTTTATCAAGCTTTGTGTTGAAGCTCCTTAAATATAGTGCACATACTTAATAAGCCATGAAGTTAACAGAATTATCAGTCTGATAATGAGAAATATTCTCTAAATATCACAAGAGATGGGGCATAATGTAAGTGTGGAAGAAGATAGCAGAAAGATCTAACAGCATCATCCTGTGAAATAAGGATGGGGAGAAGAAGGGAGAACAGCCAGCAGATTGTAGGGACCAACTAGTCCCTCCATGTCCAAAACTGTTTTTTCACACAAAGAGGCTGTAAACTCATAGCCTGAACTATGGGAATGTCCAGTTGAGAGGAATACATTCACGGCATCATGGGACAACTGGAGAAGGGATCACTGACAGTGTTAGAATGTAGAGAGTATAGAATATTAAATATACTTTTTGGTCTGTTCCTCATAAAAAATACTTTTGGACAAATCACTGGGATGAGCTAAGCATTAAAGTTACTAAATGATGACATGATGATTAGATTGGCTTATTGTCTGCTTCTGCCATCAATGAAATGTAAACTTCAAAAATGAAACACCTATCACATTCTGCGTTTATGAGTTTATATAAAACAGTCATCATTTTACTAAAGATCTGCGGATGATAATTTCCTCAAACCTGGAATGTAGGCTTTCTGCTAAATCTCATTGAATAATCCTTAATATTAATGACTTGAACTTTATTTAAGCAGCATGTCAGCACTTACTGTTAACTTTGTTAGCTCTATGATGTCATTTAGCAGCATTTATTTCCAGCAGTCTTTTGCATTCCTAATGTAAGAAGTTCATTATACATCATCAACTTATACACATGCACCCACACGCACTTCTTACATACATGCATACACACCCCTACCTACTTACCTACTTCTTACATCCATACACCCTACCTACCTATTTCTTACACACACAAACACCTCTTAAATATGTAAACACACACATGCACACACCTACCTCTCACTTGTACATTCATCCACAGTCCAAACGTCTTCTGGAATTCAAATTCCGCGTGGGCACGGAAGATGAAGATGTAAAGCATCAGTCAAACTTGATGCAAAGGGCGTTCTTAAAGAAGAACGCCCTTAAAAATATATATATATATTTTTTTAATTTAAAGAAAATGAATCTCCCGGCCAGCCAGTTCCATGGGGTTACAAGTGTACCCCCTTGCACCTGCCTGCGGGCGCCATTATAGCTGTGTTATCTGTACTTAATTTCATCCTGTGTGCCTTTAGATAAAACATTGATGTCATTTATGATAATTGCTACTTCTAATTTGATAAGAAATTAGACAAATACATGGCTGCTTTTACATAATATAACATTGGAAATACAATGTGAACTATGATATGAATCTGAGATTTGTAAATGTTTATATACTGTAATAGGTAGATGCCTGTGTTGTTCAGAATAAAGAAAAGACAAACAGAAGAAGACAAAACTCCAGAGAAAGATATATATTATAAAGAAATTAGGCAATCTACTAAACTGACTTAATGTAAGAGACCTGACTAGTAAGACTATAGAGCATTTTAGTGTGTGTGTGTGTGTGTGTGTGTGTGTGTGTGTATATATATATATATATATATATATATATATATATATATATATATATATATATACATTCACACACACATATGCCAGCTCAGACATTCAGGGCAGAAATTCAAGTGTTATACATTCTGAATTACTGTGAATCCAAATACAAAGCTTCAGAAGGTGTCACACTTTGAAATTTGAAAAATGAAACCAACCATTTAGTTGTTGTTCTTCTTCTTTCGGCTTTTCCCGGTTAGGGGTCACCACATCAGAACTCCAGTCAGCTAATGATTGGCAGTAGATTTTTATGGTGCCGAGGTGCCAGCCCGACGCCCAACCTTAAATGAACCAACCATTTAGTAATATTTGAAAATGGAGTATTGTTATTACTGTAAAATATTGTTAAGAACAGGTAAAGTGTTTCTGGAAATTATAGGATTTACATATATGCCAAGTTTAACTTAACAGCTAATAGAATTCATAAGGGCTGTAAGATAAAGTTCAAATTTTCAATCACATGCTACAGTTTATTTTATAATTCAAATGTTGAAGCCTGTACAAACCTTAGCAGTTTTATGTTTTTAATTATCCTTAAAGAGTCTATTCTTATGAAGCAGGTACTTTTTATATTTTTATATAATACTCTAGTAATCTATATTTTTGTATGCAAAATCTCGCTATATTTTTGTAACTTATTACAAATAAAGCACTCCATACTGACAAACTGTGTAGTAAAACTTCTGACAATATAAAAATGGTACAATATCACCACCAAGTGGTTCTAAAAATATAGCAATACAGCTCATCTTACTTTCAATCAGAATATGCTATAGAAACACAAAAACTGTAGAAATGCTTCTTTGCTTCATGAATGAAAATAGTTTAGGATCCAGTTTTCCTCAGTAGCAATAAAAGGATTGCTGCCACACACTTGTTTTTGCAAACATCAGCTGTCCACATGGAATTCAAGAATGGTACTTAAAGAACATTTTCAACACAAAAGTAAACTTATTACTACAGGAAAAAATATCTCATGCATGGAGGGTGGGGGATTAGTTTCAGTCTGTCATTATGCATTTCTGGTACTTCGCATGTAGTGTTATAGTGCCTGAAATCGCAGGTAAGTGAGTGTTTGTGTGTGTTTTTGTATGTTGTGTGTGTGGATAAGGGTAGGGCGGCATAAGTGTGAGTGTGAGTGTTGGATTTGTTGGTGTTTGTGTATGTGTGATGTGTATTTGTGTGCGAGCGAGTGGAGGATGGTGTGGTGTGAGTTTTTTTTTTTTATGTTATGTGCGACCATGGAGTTGGTATATATAAGTAAGGGGTGTGGGGGGTGCAGAGGGGCTTGCCCCCCTGCTTATATGTAGTGTAAGGTTGTGTGGTTTGTGTGCTGTGGGTGGAATGGTGTGTATGTTAAGTGGTGTATGGTGTATATATGTTCGTGATTGTGTGATTCCGGATTGTGGGTTTCGGTGCTGTGAATGGTTCGACTTCATAGTCTCGGGTTACTGAATTTCGAAATTTCAGTAATTCAAGATTATGAAGTGAAACTGCTTTGGGGGGTTTGTTTCTATTTTGCTATGTTTAATATACACTTTTGCTGTACTGTACTAAATTAAACAAGAGGAACAGTTCACTTTAATAAAACTAACCCCTCTGCACTATCCTTTCAGTTTTCACTTTTAGAAGGTTCGGAATGTTATGGCAATAGTGCACAGCTGTTTTACTACACCACTGGTCTAACATTCTAAAAATGCAAAGGCACTACTGCAGCCCAGCATTCTCCATTATTGCCCACCTTCCATTGCAAACATCAGTACTGCACATGGTCGGTGACCGTCTTTGATGGTCTGGAAGGAGCAGAAAATGTGTGAAAGTAACTAAAGTGGTGCAGCGATCAGTGCTGCCATCTCACAGAGAATGGCTCTTGATGAGTTCTTGGTTGTGGATTTTTCTTTCTGAAGTCTACATGTCCTCCTTGTCTCCATGTGATTTATCCATGTGCTTTAGTTTCTTCTATATGTTATAGATAAGTTAGACACAAGTTGTACAAAGACAAACACTGATACATGTTCTTCCAGTTTGCCTGTAGATAAGTATGTATCAGTGTGTGTCTTTGTACAACTTGTGGTAGACCTGATTCATCAGAGGTAGTGTGTTTTATATGTAAACACACTATATTACTACACACATACATAGTTCTTTTAGATAGCACTAGAAAAAAAAAGAAGAAAAACAGTTAACAAGTCATTAGACAGGATTCACGAAGCCTCCGTGTAAGAGTTACAAGGCTTACACGGAGGCTGCAGTTAAACGGTGTGACGTCAGCATTCCATGCATATTCATGAGGGCATGCTGACTCACACCCAAGGCTAACACAGTCCGTGTAAGAAAGTAGGGGGCGTGTCCGTAGGGCGAGCCCTGCAAACGGACACGCCCCCAGAAGAGTAACAGTCCTGAAAGTAAACCCCCATGACAGAGTCCGCGTAAATGTCAATAAACACAACACAACACATGCCCCCACAGACTATAAACATAAAATGTAAAAATGAATATGTTATATATTTTTTTATAAGTTTGAACGATGTTTGCCTGTGAGTGCGCTCGTTTGCGCGGGCATGCCCGTCGCTTAGCCACAGTTAGCAGTCAGTGGAAAAGTATATAAGATCTAAATATGCAAAGTAAGCCAAGAAAATGTAGCGTAGCGGTAGAGATGTCGGCTGAAGAGGAGGCAGTCATGGTTCGAGCCCCCACAACATCAATTTTTATTTTCAGTGAAATAAGCACAAAACAATTCCCTGACATATATGTACATGTATAAAATTATTTTTATGTAACATGTAATGAAATGGGCCATGTATTATGAAGAAATGTGTGATAATAAAAAAAAAAATGTCAGAAGTGCCTATAGCTGAGCTACACTCTAACAAGCTGAGTATATCTGCTCGTAGGTGAGCAGTGGTTTAACAGGTGTAAAATGAGTGCCCGTAGGTGAGCAGTGGTTTAACAGGCGTAAAATGAGTGCCCGGGGTTGAGCATAGTTCTAACATGCTAAAACTGTGTGCCCGTAGCTGAGCTGAGTGTAATAAGCGTGCTGACAGCCAAACGACGCATAAACCAGCGTGACCCATTTGCGCGGAGCTGGGCACCGCACCAACAAGCTAACCGACGGGCAACGTTGAGCAAGCTGTATCAAAACTGCCTTTACACAAACACACCTCCTAGCCTGTGTAGACAGTTATAAAATATAAAAAGCAATGGCCAGGCTCGAACTCAGGATACTATGCACCATAGTCAAAGTACTGAACCACTAAGCCATGACAGTTGCTCTTAGAAATGTAGTAATAGCATATATATAGGAATGAATGGAAAGAGAAGCATGACAAAGCAGGTTTTATGAAGCTGATATATTTCCAAAATGGCCAATCACAGATAAGTGCGGGAAAAACAGCATATATAAGCTCCATAGGCAGGAATACACAGCATAACTGATTGTGGAACCGATTTGCAGTCAGGATGGCAGGTGTAGTAGAGGGTAGTTGCTTCTGAGCACAGAGGTGGGGCATTGAGGAGTCCAAATATATGGTTTGGCTCCTCGTCCATGATCATGAGGCCCAACTCATGCAGGGCCAGGTCCTGTGGGGAGCATACAAGGCTGAGGCGTGGGACCCGTTGGCACATGATCTCACCAGTGCCACAGGAATACCAAGGACTGGTGAACAGGTCCGTCACCACCATGCAGACCTGAAGAGACGGAAGCAGGACCAACTGAACTGTTGGATCCAGGAGGCCCAGCAAATGCCCAACGCCTCACTACTGAGTAAGTTACATGTAATTATTAATGTAGAAAGTTAACCTAGCTGATATTATGGAGATGTGTATTCCAATATTACTTCATTTATATTGCAGCTGCAGGTGTCCATTCTGCGAATCATCGAGCCTATGCCGATAGGCTTGTGTGGTTGCGCCACCAGGCAGGTTAGTAATTCTCTCCCTGTAACTGTTAAAAAATATAAGTATGACAGCTTGCAAAAGAGTGCAATGTAGTCACCTATTAATATAAAGTGCAAGTAACAGTGTAAGAGAGATTCTGCTAGTACTGTGTGATTACATAAGTGTGATGCAGCCTGTAATCCAAAAATAAAAATGAAACAAGTCTGAAATAAAGATGTTCCACCTGTAATATAATAGTACATAACCTGCAGCAGGCTGAAAATTACAGCTACACAAGCTGAGTAAAACACATGTGTGAAATATATCCCCGTTTAAATTCTGAAACATGACATAAGTGAGACTGTTGGAAAGGATTGTTATAACCAAGTAAAACATGTCAATAAAGCCTAGAATTAAGTACCATTCTGAATTGTAAAAATAAAACAAGTGAGAGTGTGAGAAAGAGGTATGAATCCACCAATAAAGTTGTAATAACTCCTGAATAAAGTATACTGCAGTCAGTACAGAATTAAATGAATGTGACAGGCACAACTAAACAGCAAAATGTGTGGAATAAAGTACTGAAGCTGGAATGTGTGTCCCACAATTTGGATATGTTGCTGTCAGTTTGCAATATGCAGATAGTATGGTTGTATGAAATACCAAACATCCACAGTTGTCTAGAGCCATATAAAGCAAATGTAACAGGATGCCGTAGTTGAACAGAGCCAGATATGAATGTGTATGAATAAAAATGAAATGTATATTAATGTAGCAGTAACATTCCTATCACCAACATGCATAAGTTTACACATAGGAAACTGTAGTCAGACCTGTAGTGTGTATATATCTGCAGCTAGTAGAAATGTACAGCATATGTATAGGTATTTAAAGTTGTTAATGAAATATTTCTTCACCCTACCCTATAACCACAAATAATCCATTCCACATGAAATGGGTATGTGTATTCACAATTAACTCCCCTGGACATTTGTCCTGTTGGTTCATACATATTTGCATGTACGTTGATGCATGTGCCCTGTTCATACATCCAAACCTGATGGCCTGTTGCCATCAATCAACCCTGCATGTTGTTGGATTGTGTATTGTTGTTCAAATTATGCATGTGTTATGCTTGCTGTTCAATGGCTTGAATTTATGAGTGTTTGGTTAATGGGAATACTAATGCATGCTGTTACAACTAATTGTGAATGGTATTGTATGTTACTAACCCAAACTGTCATTAAATAATGCAAAACATAGGACGACAGGGAAGGCGGGTTCCAGCGGACCCACCTCTCCCACCTCAGCTGGCGAGTGCACCTGGCAGTAGTGCCCGGGCCAGACCCTCCTCCGGTGGCCCTGTGCCACCTGCAGGTGGAAGCGCTGCAGGAGATGGGGCTCATCCCCCCTCTGCAAGCGTGGCCGGAGGAGAACATCCACTCACCCTCCGTAGTGTCCGGACTCTGGTGCGTAGGGAGATCAGGCATGCTGTGCTTGGGCCCCTACGCCAGCTTGAGGCATGGGTGGCACAACTCACGGGCGTGCCTGCTGCCCATCCTACACAGCCCCCAGCACAGCCCCGTCCTGGGAGTGAAGGCACAGTGGCAACTGCCCATGGGTGGGGATCTCAGTTCCACTGTTGCCATCTGTGGGCTCATGGGCTCGAGATATCCAAACATCCGTCCCCGTCAATTGTGGAACCCCCCCACATGTGTCATACACCGCCCCTGTATGCGTCTTGTTTGTCTTGTATGTTAACCTCCCCTACCTACCTCCCCAGCTATACCGACTTTCTGTACCTGACATACCACTCTCAACTGAAAAAAAAAAAGGCACTCTGTACCCACAAAAAAATTACGCCCCATACATAGCTGCCCATTTTGCACACATGTCTGCTGGACATGTAAACTAGCAATTACAATTCGCTGTACAACAAATATTGTTGTCCTCACACCTCTCTCAGGGGTGGACGGTTTCAAATTTCACACCAAATTACAAGCATATGCACAGCTGTTGCTGACGAAGAAATGGGCAGCTATGGGCCTTTCCTACATCCCTCCTGCAAAACCCGAGCTTGTTTTCCTACTGTCCTACCCTCTTTTTGCCCCCTTTTTTACCACTTTTCTATCTCCCCATTTTCTTTTCTTTAAAAGAAAATAGCGCGGGTGTGCGCGACAGTAAGCACTTTTAAGCAGTAGTAAGCGGGAGTGCGCCTCTGTGCGCTTAGCTAAGCGTGTGTGCGTGAAGTTAAGCGGCAGTGCGCATGCGTGACCTCCGTGCAAACCAGCGCTAACCCGCTTACAACTGCTTAAAAGTGCCTTAGTCACTCTGAATGACATGGCCTGTAGTTTTCTCAGCAGCAAAATAAAATACCTCTGTAAGTCCGAACCCAGGACCTTGGAAACACTAGTCTCCATGACTTACCACCAAGCCATGACTGCTATACAAGAACATTGTGCTGAATGAAATATATCATAAAATAGTAGGAATTAATGTAAAGGGAATATAGCAAGTCAAGTACACAAAGCATGTCATGTATATTTACTGTCAAATCTAGTGGATTTGTAAAATAGTACTGTGTGATGAGAAACAGCCATGCTAGTTGGTAGCTAGTAGGTAATAATGTCACAGTAGCATCTGGCAAGCCACACACATACTCAGAGCAGGATAAACACTGCCATAGTTGAATAGTTAAGAGCCCAGACATAGCAACTGTGACTGAGTTACAGGGATGTCCCTGATGTGAAAACAAATGTCAACTGTGCCCCACTGACACCCTGTGAAATGTACTAACAGTAGGCAGAAAGGTGTTACTACACATGCAATGGTAACTATGAATTACTGAAAGTATGCACCACTTGCACGTCACAAATGGTGTAGTAATACATATGCTCAAAATAACCCACAGTCACAACTGCAGAATATCAGAATATTTCATTGGAGTATCCCACTGATATGTACCATTCCATGAGGCTGATAAAAGATGCACCTGAGAGTATCTGAGGCCTGCTCAGCAGCATGATCAAATACCCTTGTAAGTGTCAAGGCCCACACCATGGCCAGACCACACTGCATGCAGTAACACCCTACCACAACAAACACATAGGGAATTGCTGCCCAAACAGATATAGCAAGCATTACAAGCTGTGAATGTAAATGGAAAATAGGAAAGCCATAGCAACACATTACAGGAAAGACACCTAGCAGGCATACAAGGAGTGAATGTAAAGGGCAAATATTGAAGCCATAGCAACAGATTGCAAGAGCCACTGCTATATACCAGTTACACCACAATCCCCACAGGAAAGCACACACACCCATATACACAGTATTACTAGTCGTAGGTGTCAGTTTACATACACATGGAGAAGAGGACACTGGAGGAAGGAATACTCAGCTTACAGAACAACATGCATTGCAGTGTCTACAACACAGCCTGAAATATGAGGGACATACCAACCCTTACACTCACAGAACAGTGTCCACAGCAAACCAGCATGGGCCCACCCTGATAATCTGAAAGGGCTACGCCTACCTAACAGACCTTTTTATAGCACTGTCCTGAAATCACAGTGAGAACTGCAATCACTACACAACAGGCTGCATGCAATTAGTAAATGCTGGCTAACAATTGGTGCAGAGGCCATCACATGGACATGTGCAGATACCTACAAAGGCATCCTGTACTCCCAGTCCACACATGCAATACTTTCATTGCACCCTCTGGAGGTAGAGACAGAGAGAGACAGAGAAAGAGAAAGAGAAAGAGAAAGAAAGAAATAAAAAAATTAAAAAAAACAGTAACAACAAAACAAACAAGTTGACAGCAGGCCAAGTAACTGCAAGCCTACGCAAACAGCTGCAACAAACACAGGTAATGTAAAGTACTAATATAATAGTCTACATACTGTGAACCCTCCAGATGTGTTATTGGTCTGTATCTATGTATATGAAGATGTGCATAGGGCCGGGGACATACTGCAACTGTCACTGAAGGCTCTACATACATATGTATGTGAAGGTAGCTATGTGCACATAGCAATGTAGGTTGTAGTGCAATGTACAAGTAGGCTGTACAGTAATGGATGTTCATCACTACGTTACTGTGTATATACATATGTGGAACTAAAAAGGAGTATATATATATATATATATATATATATATATATATATATATATATATATATATGTATGTATATCGAGATATGTATATATATATATATATATATATATATATATATATATATATATATACATATATAATATGCATATATGTATACATAGATAGAGAGGGATGTAGAAATACATAGACATATATAGTTTCACAGTGTCATAGTTTAGTACTAGGCTATCTGCCCTGGGGCATTTATAAGAGACAGTGTACAGAATAGATTTAGAATACTGTACCTCTGTATAGTAGTGACACAGAGATGACCCCTGGTGTAAACCTATGATCTCCCATCCACTCGTCAAGATTTCACATGAAGAGAGTCAGTGAGGGTCTCTGTCTAACATGAACTGGGATTCTGTTCCAGAGTATGGGAAGCCTCTGAGTTATGAATCTGTCCCTCCAGCATGTCCTATTCATATTTGTGCTGAGGTTTAAATCTTTAGCTCTTGTGGTTCTGATGGATTTGGATTTTATGAGGTGGAGCATGTCCATCAATTCCTGATTGGACATGGCCTTGTACGTCAGGCACAGATCACCTCTAAGTAGGCGGTATGCTACGGAATAGAGCTGGAGTTTCTTTAGTCTGGCAGCATATGACATTTGTTGGAGACCCTTGATCCTCTTGGTGAGGTACTTATGGGGTCTCCCTAGCTGTTGCAAGTGCCAGGTGTGGTACATACCAAATGGGGCATAGTACTCATTCATGGGCCTGATAAGGGAGGAGTATAGGGGTACAATGACCTCCTCTGATCTGGATGTGAATCCCTTCATGATAAGGTGGGCAAGGTAGGAAGTCTTTCCAAACACTTTGGCAACGTGGGTGTCAAATGAGAGGTCACTATCGACTTGTGTCCCCAGGTCTCTGATTACTTTGTCTGTACTCAGTGGGTTACTGTCTATGTGATAATATGTGGGTACTTTGTTTTTCCCAAAGCGGATGACTATACATTATTTGGCATTCAGTTTAAGGCCATGACTCCGGCACCAGTTGTCCATTTCAGTGAGGCCTTTCTGTAGGATGTATGTGTCAGCTGGTGTATCGACTATGGCGCCTAGTATGCAGTCATCTTTGAACTTTGTCAGCCACTACCCTCCCATGTTTGCTTCCACATCTGAGAAATAAATGCCGAACATGAGGGGTCCCAGGACAGAGCCCTGTGGGACACCACTTGTGACTGGCTCTGAGTCTGACATGGCTCCAGTGATTTTGACTTTATGGGTTCTATCCTTTAGCCAGTTTGCAACCCATCTTGTGACATATGGATTTACATTTAAGCTGTTGAGCTTGTCTATGATGCCAGAGTGGGGTATTGTGTCGAAAGCTTTAGCCAAGTCCAGGTAGGCTGTATGGACTGCTGTGCCCTCGTCAATGGCTCTAGTGACTGTTTTGAAAAGGTCAACCAGGTTCAAAAGGCAGGATCTGCCCTTTACAAAGCCGAACTGGGTGGGATCAAGTGTCTGTAAGTCCCCAATGTCTCTGTGTATGAGTTCCATAATGAGTCTTTCCATAGCTTTGCAGACCAGGCTGGTTAAGCTTATGGGGCGGTAGTTACCAGGGTCTGTAGAGGTGCCTCCTTTGTGGAGTGGGACTACTGTTGCTGTATGCCAGTGTTCAGGTACATATCCTGTAGTAAGGCTACGGTTAAATAGCATTTTATGTGCGGGTTTAGCTCCTCTTGGAGTTCACGTAGCACACAACCCGGGATACCGTCGGGTCCCATTGATGCTGTGTTTATAGCTTTGCTGAGGGTGGTTCTCAGCTGGACATCTGAGATGACAGGGAGGTTACATTCAGCTGGGATAAGTAATTCTTCTTTTGGGGGTGAGGGAGCGGAGAAATTTGCACTGAACCTGTCTGCCAGAATGTTGGCAATATCTGTGTGTTCAGTGTAGTTTTTGTCATTGTGAACTAACTCTGAACATATCTGAGGGTTTCCGCCCAGGTTTCTAACATAGCAGAAGAAGGCCTTGTGGTTATCTTTAGTGTCCATAGTGATTTTCCTCTCAAAGTTGGCCTTGCATGTTTGTATGAGAGAACACAGCTTTCTACTAGTGCTGATCAGAGATGCCTTATCTTTATGGGATTTTGCTCTGTCGTGCAGTAGCTTCCTTCTTTTGTTATACAATTTGTTCATGGCTGGGGTCCACCAGACAGGACGCCTGCCCTTGGTGGAGAGGGTCTTGGTTTTATTTGGGATTGCATGATCCATGCATTCTTGGAGATGTCCGTAGAAAGCATTTGTGAAGGATTCTGCATTGTGGGATGTGGTTTCCACTGGCCCAGTGGGCTTAAAGGATACCATCTCAGTTTTAAGAAGTGTAAAGTCGGCTTTTGAGAGATTTCTCACTGTAGTCTTTTGTGTTGTGGGTGGAGGTGGGATATGTATATCCAGGGTGATTAGTTTGTGGTCAGATGTCACTAGTGAGGGGTATACTTCCGGTGTGTAGCACATTGTCCCCATGTTTGTGATGATCAGGTCTAGTATATTATCTCCCCTTGTGGGAGAGGTGACTAGCTGTTCCATTGCATTTGAATTTATGAATTCCAGGAACCTTTGGGCTAGGGTGTTTGGGCTAGAATAATGCACCCAGTCTATGTTAGGGTAGTTGAAGTCTCCCAATATGATGGTGTTTGGTGAGACATTCATATCCTCCAATGTCTTCAGGAAGGCTGAATGGGGTTCCTGAGATTGGGAAGGTGGTCTGTAACATGCTACCAGTTGTATAGCAGTTTTGCCTATGGTTAGTTGCACCTGGATGGTCTCTGATGCTTCATGTGTTGCCACTAACCTGGAGGTGTGGGTGTCCTTGATGAATATGGACACTCCCCCTCCCTTTTTGTTTTGGCCTGAGTTTTGGGGCCAAAAAGCATGATACGAGGTATAGCCTGGTAGCACTGGTGTGCTCTCAGGAGCCTTGAACCAGGTTTCAGTTACTGCACAGACATCGAGATTGATAGAATATGTATGTACAGATATATGTAATACACACATACATATATAGATATATGTAGATACATATACATATACAGACAGATCTGACTGTCAACAGATATGTCTGTATATGACTATCTCTCTCTCTCTGTCCCACCCCCTCTCACTCTCTCTCTCCCTCTGTCTCTCTCTCTCTCTCTCTCTCTCCCCCTCTCTCCCCATATCTATATCTATATATATATATATATATATATATATATATATATATATATATATATATATATACATATATATATATATATATATATATATATATATATATATATATATATATATATATATACTGAGTGAGGCACATGTGTGCAGATGTATTGCAACAGGTGCCTGGTGACAAAGGCATGGAGTGAACACCAGTGTGGATACTGGAGTACCATACCCCATTCCAAAACACTGACACCAGTAACCACCACATATGTGCATGCCTGCCCACCACTGCATGTGTCAGGGGGGAACAGGGGCAACAAGTGTACAATAGGCTCCCCATTGATATACACAGTGGCACACTAGTCCTGTAATACCTGTACATGGAATGTGTCAGCAGACATGGTGTGTCAGCTATGGACATGTAGGTCACTGTACCCCTCTACACCCCACAATGTCCTACACGGTATGTACCTCCCATGACAGCTACAGATATGGAGAAGGACACAGACATACGTAAGTAACTGTGTCAATGCACTCAAACACATTACCTATGCAGAGTGACTGACAAGACCACAGAGCGCACCCAGACTACCTACATAGAGGTTACCACTGCTGGATATACATAGTTAGGTCACACCCATGACAGTTGTCCAACAACCATGGTAACACCTCCAACATCCACAACCCAAATTACCTATGTCTGTCATCCTTGTCACCGCAGTAAAGAGCACATGGTGGAGGTACAGGTCCCTACCCACAGATAAGACATACCCTGGAGTAAACCACACAGCATTAAGAAGCAAGGCTCCCCATGAGTAGATGTCAGACATACCCCTGCTGAATGTTATGCAGATAGGTAATATGCCATATGAGTCACCCTGTGTAACTGTTTGACAGGAGCAGGTACGATCACATCACATGTGTCACAAGGGGCAGGGTAGCATAACAGTATGCTGCTGTAGGCCCAGGGCCAATAGCATACTACCTACCTAAGACACAATGCACACCCATGAACCCATTGCAAACCAAATATGTGAGGTGGAATGAGTGTGCCAGTGACTGGGTGCATGTTATGTACTGGTGTGATTGCTCACCATGACTGTCTGTCTGTCATGGTAGTGTGTGTCCTTGGTGTGAGGCCAGAGACAGATGTGTGAGGTATTGCGATCAAAACATACTACATTGCCATATGTTGTGCTGTGTTACCCTGTATGTGACTGTGGTGTAGGTAGGGTTATGGCAAGTAAGAGTAGTGTGCATTACCAGTGAAATATGTAACGTGCATTGCATGCAGTGCATGGGTTGATAATGTTCCCCATACAGTACCTTGATACAAACCCCAGTGTGAGGTTGTGCATTGGACCTGAACCAGTGTGCTGACTGCTGGAGTATACTAGTCTGTCGTATGGAGTGTGCCAGGTACTGTTGCACAGTTGTCGGCTGAGCACTGATATCTGGTCATTTACATGTGTATCCCCCAATAGACAGACAGATGCTATATATGGGGGTTAAGTTATATCACTACAGTCGAGTATTATGTGTATTATGTGTGCCATATTTTGCTGACATATATTGCTGACATATTTTCCTTCTCCTTTTCAGGGCTATGGTTCACCAGCGAAACCCTGTGTACTCCGCTGTGGAGGAGGAAGAGATACACCAGAGCCTGGTGCGGGATTTTGCAATACTCTTTTCCCGCACCAGCCAGAACCAGCAGGAGAGGGCTGCACTGTGGCAAGACCTGGTCCATCGGGTAAATGACATAGGCACACATAACCGGACATATGAGCAGGTACGCCATCACTGCAGTGATTTAATTAGAAATGTCCATCAGCGTGCATCGGATATCCACAGGCAACAGCTTGCCACAGGTGGTGGGGTGGCTAGACATCCCCCTCACCAGACTGGAGGGACTACTCCTAAGTGTTGTGGCTCCAGCCCAACAGCAACAGCAGCAGCATACATGCGTAATGATGGAGGCTGGAGCCACCCAGCAGCAGGACACAGAGCGTGCAGGTAACATGCCATGTGTATAGTTGACTGTTCTGTACACTGTTAGTTTATGCATGTGTGAGGTGTGTCCTCGGTTTGTAGCTGTTATCTTGGTAATTATTGTGCAAGAGTGATATTCTCAATATCAGCAGTAGACCTGTGGAAGCCAACTGTTGCACTACTGAACTGTATCATACTCACAGTATCAATGGCACAGTTGTGCCCACTGACAATAAATGTCTCATTTCTGCAGGTCCCTCTGGTGTAACAGCAAGGCAGCCTATCCATGCTGGTGAGTGTGTAATAACAATACCTTCAATACTCTTGATACTAATAGTAATAATAGGCTGAAGCAGTAGTGCTATGTGTTTGATTGCAGGTGTGTTTGTGTCTGTGTGTTGATATCTCATATACTGAGGAGTGTGCATGTGTGCATGTGCCCATGTGTGCATGTGTGCATGTGTGCATGTGCCCATGTGTGCATGTGTGCATGTGCCCATGTGTGCATGTGCCCATGTGTGCATGTGTGCATGTGCCCATGTGCCCATGTGTGCATGTGTGCATGTGCCCATGTGTGCATGTGTGCATGTGCCCATGTGTGCATGTGTGCATGTGTGCATGTGCGCATGTGTGCATGTGTGCATGTGCCCATGTGTGCATGTGTGCATGTGTGTATCAGTGGTGACATTGTGTACACATTGTAAACTGTGTTTCCTGTCTTACTCCCACAGGTTCTGGTGCTGCTCTGGTGTTGTGCAGCAGGGAACCTGAATCAGCTGCCGTGGATAGTGATAATGATGATACCTGTGTAATGGCACAGGGAGGTGTGCCAGGGTCCGTCGTTGGTCAGCCAATTGACAGTACACAGCTGTTGTCGACCCCATCAATATGCACAGTCATCCTGCCAATACATCCTTTGTCACCAATGTCCCTAGGTGATGGACAGGATACAGTGGGCATTGACCAGGGTAATGTGGTATCGGTGGCACATGCATCCCCACACAGCAGCCATGGCCAGGGTCCTGACATGGTACCACACAGGCAGATGTCCAGGGGTTCTCGTGGGAGCATCCGTGGGTGTACTGCCCCTGTCAGACGTGCCCACAGAGGTCTTTCAACCTCAGCTATGTTTCGGGCTGTAATGCAGGCACAGTCACGTATGGAACGGTACACCAGACAGGGTCTGAGGGAGCTGAGAGCATGTCGCACAGCTATGAATGACAGTATGCGTGATGTTGCGGCTGCCATCCGTAATTTCACCGAGGTCATTGACAGACGTTGGGGGGACACATTAGATCTGTTCCACAACTACATGTCCATGAGCCAGGGCAATGGTGGATGGTTGAGGCATCGACGTG
The DNA here is from genome assembly GCF_019279795.1 of Protopterus annectens. Lineage (NCBI taxonomy): Eukaryota > Metazoa > Chordata > Ceratodontiformes > Protopteridae > Protopterus > Protopterus annectens. The sequence continues at coordinate 866,328,802 of NC_056725.1, read as the reverse complement.
GCCGTATGCCAGCAACAGCAGCAGCTGGCAGCCATCGCGGATGACAACAGGCCCGCGGCCGCTCCCATAGTGCCAGCAGCAGCCCCAGCAATGCTGGGTCTGTGCTGTCATCAGACCGCCCCAGGAGACCACGTGCACATGGCTCTGGACAGTCCCAACAGGGACCTGTCTCCAGTCACCAACCACCTGCTTCTGATGACAGTACCCAGTCTGGCTTAGTACCTGATACGGTCCATAGCACCCCTGCCAGGCACAGGTACCGTGTCCGTGGCCAGAGACAGTGATCTGTATGACCTGGCAGGTACAGTCTGTGGCTGTCCACAAACACCTGTATATGGCAGCCATGAGGTGGAACTGTGTGCATGCATACACACATGCAAATTGATAACACCTAGGGCTACCGCATACACGCACACACTGCATCAACATTGCCCCATCTTGTACTGCTGTCCCTCACCAACACACACACACAGACATGTCAATTGGTTGTATCAGTGGCAGACTCAGGCATACCAAGTACACACCCTGTGCATATGATGAAACTGTGCCACCTCCTGCAATCTGTAACATCGGTGCAGGAACAGGTTAACATGGTGCTGATGCACAGGGTGACTACATAGAAGTGTAGTAATAGTATCATGTTGTCAACAGTACAGTGTAATGATATCATTGTGGGTATATCCCAGCATGCCTGATGCAGTTACAGTATGAATGTCATTGTATTGTTTTGTACACCCATAGTAATTACCATAGTGTAATGTCTGCACATCTTTGCATACTGGTGGTGAGGCTGTCAACAGAAGGCCACCTACATAGGTAGCACAGGGGATAAGAAAATGTAAGTATTGATACTCAATGATGGACATGTCAACTGCAAGTTGCATGCTGTCCACACTCGACTCTGCAATGAGGATGTTTGAGGATGTTGATATCTGTGCAGTAATACACAACAGGTTCAAGACTCACAAGAGCACCCTAGCACTACAAGGTCACACCTCATACCATGCATGACAGCCCCAAAACACAGAACTAACTATGACAGGAGGGAGAGTCTCCATACATGTCAAGGATACTGTGGTGCCAGGACAGGTAGCATACATCCTACTAAGTTTGGAACTGCTGAGTGAGGGCTCAGTGTCTGTTATTCGAAATGTGTATTAGTTCAGGTATGAGCACTTGGGTTTCAGGCCAGTTATTCTACATTACGAAGGTACATGGTCTGTACACTTGTGGGAGGTGGGGCTGGACCCAGCCCATCTGACCTGTGAATTTCTGGGTACAGGCTTATAGTGCCTGCATATATGCACTGTTACCTACTGGAAGTCATACACCTTGTTTGTTGTAGCATAGTCTAGATCCAGGCCTGCTGACTGTAGCTTTGTTTGTATGCATGTTTGCTTGTTATGTCCCTGAAACACTGATTCCACCTGCAATGCAGATTTACAGTGCCTCTGTGGATCCCTAGTGACATCTGTATTGCTTACTGTACTGATGTCCATGTCTCACTTGACAGAACGTCACTGTTTGTCCTGTTTGCATGTAAGTTGCCTGTAACACATTGCATATGACTTACCTGGCATTTGCTCACGAAAGCATTTATATATGCCAGCACTAACAAATCAGGAGCACTACACCCTCACATACTCACCTTGAGTACCTTGTTCCCCATTGGCCCTATGTGTTGTTAATTATTATGGGATTCACAATACTATGGTAGCATGTGCAAAGGTCACTTGTCAATCTCCTCTCTGGTCCAGTTGGTGAATCTGTGAGTCATGTGGCAATGTTACAGCTGCCTCATGTACACAGACAACCCTCTCCGCTTCCGATAAACTTACAACACATGTGAGAGATGCAAGCACATAGCCAAACTGGGGTGTAAGCTCTCTTAACTCAGTACTGGCATACCCTGTCAGGTGGAGTGGGATACTACAGTGAATACAATACCAGTCTCACATAGACCTGCCACGACAGCAATCCAAACACAGAAACACACAGGAACATTCTTGGAGTCTCAGAATAGCATCCTGCCTGAGCAGCAGACACCTGCAAAGCAGACACACAAGCAAACGTTACGCCAGAACAGAGCACGTGCAACACATAGCTCACAAAGCCTGTGTGCCAAACAGTCACAGCCCATACGGCTTAACAACACACCTGCTACAGTTGTAATAGGTACCTCTATCATCAGGTACACTGAGGTCCTGCTCACCAGGCTGAACAAGGAGAAGGTCACGGTGAGATGCCCGTCGGGCACTATGATCCACCACATAACACAAGCATACAGGTCACTCCAAGGCATGTACAAATATGACTCAGTCATTGTCCGTGCCAGTGTGAATGACCTGTGACGTACCTCCCTGGACTACATGATAGGGGACATAGAGGGGCTCTCTGAGCATGTGGCACAGGCTGGTATGACCCTGACCTTGAGTAGCATCTTACCCTCACCAAGAATGCTGCCACAATATGTAGACAGGATGATCAATTTCTACAATTGCTTATGTTTTGGTGACATTCAAAGGGGATCCAATGCCTGTCAGCGTGGGATTACATGCTAGACAAGCCACGTTGCTTTGCTAGGGACAGCTTGCACCTGTCACCCATGGGCCGTTGTATATTGGCAGAGGCTCTTGCTACACACATAGTGCCTTTTTATGCAAGGCTCAAATTACATAGCCACCTACACAGGTATCACACGGGATAGGACACTAATAGTAATGCTACTCAACACCAGCAGTGTAAACCTCAAGATGCATGCAGTGGAAACTGTCCTTAGCATGGAGAACAGCAATATCCATGCAGTAACAGACTCCTGGTACAAGGCTCCCAGGTGCACCCCATCACTGCCAGGTCATACCTCATACCATGCTTGTCGTCCCTAAACATGCACCAAACCAGAACAGGGGGGATGTATCCAAAGGCACCACAGATACACACACCTCCAGGTTGGTGGCACAGCACAAAGCATCAGAGCCTATCCATGTGCAACTAACAGTGGGTTAGACTGCCTTCAGGTTCATAGCCTGGCACACACCACCCTCCCATACCCAGGAAACCCACTTGGCCTTCCTGACAACACTGGGAATATGACGGTCTCTACAAACACCATTATATGGGTGGACTGCAACTACCCAAACATAGAGTGTGAGCATTACTCTAGCTCCAAGACCCTAGCTGAAAGGTTCCTAGCATTCATTCACTGAATTGCTATGGAACAACTTGTTACCACTCCCACAAGAGGTGAAAACATGCTGCACCTGTTCATCAACAACATGTGGACTATATGCTCCAGACCAGTCGTGTATCCCTCGCTGGTAGGATGACACCATATACAACTCACACTGTATATTCACATACCACATGCAGCCCCTGCACAGAACACCACAGTCATACAGTTGTCTAATGCAAATTCCATGTATTCACATGAGGCAGGCTTCAGACATGGGAACTATTGAAGGTCACAGGTACATATGTGTATGTGGCACACACATACATCATGTGTGCATTGACATTACTGATATAATCTATGTCGTGCAATATTGGGAACAACACCCACACACATGGACAAACTGTGTGACAAAAACACACATGGCATTTGTAGGATACAAACCCCTACCTAACTATGTTATGACACTTGTGAGAGACGCAGTAGCAGAGCATGCTATTTGCATTACTGGGAGGCTTGCTTTCTCCTGCTGTACTTATAGGGTGCTGACATCATCAGTGTTTAGACAGTGGAATATGCAGCATGTGGTGTGTTGTACTAGTTGCCAAAAGGGACATTTCTCTTACACATAGAATTGCACACACTACTCCCCCACACACACACTGAGCACTTGCAGGATTCAAACCCCTACCTAACTATGTTATGACACTTGTGAGAGATGCAGTAGCAGAGCATGCTATTTGCATTACTGGGAGGCTTGCTTTCTCCTGCTGTACTTATAGGGTGCTGACATCATCAGTGTTTAGACAGTGGAATATGCAGCATGTGGTGTGTTGTACTAGTTGCCAAAAGGGACATTTCTCTTACACATAGAATTGCACACACACTACTCCCCCCACACACACACACTGAGCACTTGCAGGATTCAAACCCCTACCTAACTATGTTATGACACTTGTGAGAGATGCAGTAGCAGAGCACGCTATTTGCATTACTGGGAGGCTTGCTTTCTCCTGCTGTACTTATAGGGTGCTGACATCATCAGTGTTTAGACAGTGGAATATGCAGCATGTGGTGTGTTGTACTAGTTGCCAAAAGGGACATTTCTCTTACACATAGAATTGCACACACACTACTCCCCCACACACACTGAGCACTTGCAGGATTCAAACCCCTACCTAACTATGTTATGACACTTGTGAGAGATGCAGTAGCAGAGTGCGCTATTTGCATTACTGGGAGGCTTGCTTTCTCCTGCTGTACTTATAGGGTGCTGACATCATCAGTGTTTAGACAGTGGAATATGCAGCATGTGGTGTGTTGTACTAGTTGCCAAAAGGGACATTTCTCTTACACATAGAATTGCACACACACTACTCCCCCCCACACACACACACACTGAGCACTTGCAGGATTCAAACCCCTACCTAACTATGTTATGACACTTGTGAGAGATGCAGTAGCAGAGCATGCTATTTGCATTACTGGGAGGCTTGCTTTCTCCTGCTGTACTTATAGGGTGCTGACATCATCAGTGTTTAGACAGTGGAATATGCAGCATGTGGTATGTTGTACTAGTTGCCAAAAGGGACATTTCTCTTATACATAGAATTGCACACACTACTCCCCCACACACACTGAGCACTTGCAGGATTCAAACCCCTACCTAACTATGTTATGACACTTGTGAGAGACGCAGTAGCAGAGCATGCTATTTGCATTACTGGGAGGCTTGCTTTCTCCTGCTGTACTTATAGGGTGCTGACATCATCAGTGTTTAGACAGTGGAATATGCAGCATGTGGTGTGTTGTACTAGTTGCCAAAAGGGACATTTCTCTTACACATAGAATTGCACACACACTACTCCCCCCCACATACACACACACTGAGCACTTGCAGGATTCAAACCCTACCTAACTATGTTATGACACTTGTGAGAGATGCAGTAGCAGAGCATGCTATTTGCATTACTGGGAGGCTTGCTTTCTCCTGCTGTACTTATAGGGTGCTGACATCATCAGTGTTTAGACAGTGGAATATGCAGCATGTGGTGTGTTGTACTAGTTGCCAAAAGGGACATTTCTCTTACACATAGAATTGCACACACACACACTGAGCACTTGCAGGATTCAAACCCCTACCTAACTATGTTATGACACTTGTGAGAGATGCAGTAGCAGAGCATGCTATTTGCATTACTGGGAGGCTTGCTTTCTCCTGCTGTACTTATAGGGTGCTGACATCATCAGTGTTTAGACAGTGGAATATGCAGCATGTGGTGTGTTGTACTAGTTGCCAAAAGGGACATTTCTCTTACACATAGAATTGCACACACACTACTCCCCCACACACACACTGAGCACTTGCAGGATTCAAACCCCTACCTAACTATGTTATGACACTTGTGAGAGACGCAGTAGCAGAGCATGCTATTTGCATTACTGGGAGGCTTGCTTTCTCCTGCTGTACTTATAGGGTGCTGACATCATCAGTGTTTAGACAGTGGAATATGCAGCATGTGGTATGTTGTACTAGTTGCCAAAAGGGACATTTCTCTTATACATAGAATTGCACACACTACTCCCCCCCACACACACACACTGAGCACTTGCAGGATTCAAACCCCTACCTAACTATGTTATGACACTTGTGAGAGATGCAGTAGCAGAGCATGCTATTTGCATTACTGGGAGGCTTGCTTTCTCCTGCTGTACTTATAGGGTGCTGACATCATCAGTGTTTAGACAGTGGAATATGCAGCATGTGGTGTGTTGTACTAGTTGCCAAAAGGGACATTTCTCTTACACATAGAATTGCACACACACTACTCCCCCCCACATTCACACACACACACTGAGCACTTGCAGGATTCAAACCCCTACCTAACTATGTTATGACACTTGTGAGAGATGCAGTAGCAGAGCATGCTATTTGCATTACTGGGAGGCTTGCTTTCTCCTGCTGTACTTATAGGGTGCTGACATCATCAGTGTTTAGACAGTGGAATATGCAGCATGTGGTGTGTTGTACTAGTTGCCAAAAGGGACATTTCTCTTACACATAGAATTGCACACACACTACACACACACACACTGAGCACTTGCAGGATTCAAACCCCTACCTAACTATGTTATGACACTTGTGAGAGACACAGTAGCAGAGCACGCTATTTGCATTACTGGGAGGCTTGCTTTCTCCTGCTGTACTTATAGGGTGCTGACATCATCAGTGTTTAGACAGTGGAATATGCAGCATGTGGTGTGTTGTACTAGTTGCCAAAAGGGACATTTCTCTTACACATAGAATTGCACACACTATTCCCCACATACACACACACACACACTGAGCACTTGCAGGATTCAAACCCCTACCTAACTATGTTATGACACTTGTGAGAGATGCAGTAGCAGAGCACGCTATTTGCATTACTGGGAGGCTTGCTTTCTCCTGCTGTACTTATAGGGTGCTGACATCATCAGTGTTTAGACAGTGGAATATGCAGCATGTGTTGTGTTGTACTAGTTGCCAAAAGTGACATTTCTCTTACACATAGAATTGCACACACACTACTCCCCCCCACCACACACACACACAACACTTGCAGGATTCAAACCCCTACCTAACTATGTTATGACACTTGTGAGAGATGCAGTAGCAGAGCATGCTATTTGCATTACTGGGAGGCTTGCTTTCTCCTGCTGTACTTATAGGGTGCTGACATCATCAGTGTTTAGACAGTGGAATATGCAGCATGTGGTGTGTTGTACTAGTTGCCAAAAGGGACATTTCTCTTACACATAGAATTGCACACACACTACTCCACCCCACATACACACTGAGCACTTGCAGGATTCAAACCCCTACCTAACTATGTTATGACACTTGTGAGAGACGCAGTAGCAGAGCATGCTATTTGCATTACTGGGAGGCTTGCTTTCTCCTGCTGTACTTATAGGGTGCTGACATCATCAGTGTTTAGACAGTGGAATATGCAGCATGTGGTGTGTTGTACTAGTTGCCAAAAGGGACATTTCTCTTACACATAGAATTGCACACACACTACTCCCCCCCCACACACACACTGAGCACTTGCAGGATTCAAATCCCTACCTAACTATGTTATGACACTTGTGAGAGATGCAGTAGCAGAGCATGCTATTTGCATTACTGGGAGGCTTGCTTTCTCCTGCTGTACTTATAGGGTGCTGACATCATCAGTGTTTAGACAGTGGAATATGCAGCATGTGGTGTGTTGTACTAGTTGCCAAAAGGGACATTTCTCTTACACATAGAATTGCACACACACTACTCCCCAACTCCACACACACACTGAATACTTGCAGGATTCAAACCCCTACCTAACTATGTTATGACACTTGTGAGAGATGCAGTAGCAGAGCATGCTATTTGCATTACTGGGAGGCTTGCTTTCTCCTGCTGTACTTATAGGGTGCTGACATCATCAGTGTTTAGACAGTGGAATATGCAGCATGTGGTATGTTGTACTAGTTGCCAAAAGGGACATTTCTCTTATACATAGAATTGCACACACACTACTCCCCCCACACACACTGAGCACTTGCAGGATTCAAACCCCTACCTAACTATGTTATGACACTTGTGAGAGACACAGTAGCAGAGCATGCTATTTGCATTACTGGGAGGCTTGCTTTCTCCTGCTGTACTTATAGGGTGCTGACATCATCAGTGTTTAGACAGTGGAATATGCAGCATGTGGTATGTTGTACTAGTTGCCAAAAGGGACATTTCTCTTATACATAGAATTGCACACACACTCCCCCCCATACACACACACACAGAGCACTTGCAGAATTCAAACCCCTACCTAACTATGTTATGACACTTGTGAGAGATGCAGTAGCAGAGCATGCTATTTGCATTACTGGGAGGCTTGCTTTCTCCTGCTGTACTTATAGGGTGCTGACATCATCAGTGTTTAGACAGTGGAATATGCAGCATGTGGTGTGTTGTACTAGTTGCCAAAAGGGACATTTCTCTTACACATAGAATTGCACACACACTACTCCCCCCACATACACACACACACTGAGCACTTGCAGGATTCAAACCCCTACCTAACTATGTTATGACACTTGTGAGAGATGCAGTAGCAGAGCATGCTATTTGCATTACTGGGAGGCTTGCTTTCTCCTGCTGTACTTATAGGGTGCTGACATCATCAGTGTTTAGACAGTGGAATATGCAGCATGTGGTGTGTTGTACTAGTTGCCAAAAGGGACATTTCTCTTACACATAGAATTGCACACACACACTACTCCCCCCCACATACACACTGAGCACTTGCAGGATTCAAACCCCTACCTAACTATGTTATGACACTTGTGAGAGATGCAGTAGCAGAGCATGCTATTTGCATTACTGGGAGGCTTGCTTTCTCCTGCTGTACTTATAGGGTGCTGACATCATCAGTGTTTAGACAGTGGAATATGCAGCATGTGGTGTGTTGTACTAGTTGCCAAAAGGGACATTTCTCTTACACATAGAATTGCACACACTACTCCCCACACACACACTGAGCACTTGCAGGATTCAAACCCCTACCTAACTATGTTATGACACTTGTGAGAGATGCAGTAGCAGAGCATGCTATTTGCATTACTGGGAGGCTTGCTTTCTCCTGCTGTACTTATAGGGTGCTGACATCATCAGTGTTTAGACAGTGGAATATGCAGCATGTGGTGTGTTGTACTAGTTGCCAAAAGGGACATTTCTCTTACACATAGAATTGCACACACTACTCCCCCCACATACACACACACTGAACACTTGCAGGATTCAAACCCCTACCTAACTATGTTATGACACTTGTGAGAGATGCAGTAGCAGAGCATGCTATTTGCATTACTGGGAGGCTTGCTTTCTCCTGCTGTACTTATAGGGTGCTGACATCATCAGTGTTTAGACAGTGGAATATGCAGCATGTGTTGTGTTGTACTAGTTGCCAAAAGTGACATTTTTCTTACACATAGAATTGCACACACACTACCCCCACCCCACACGAAAACACACACTGAGCAGGATTCATATCCTTACCTAACTATGTTATGAAACTTGCGAGAGATGCAGTAGCAAAGTGCTCTATTTGCATTACTGGGAGGCTTGTTTTCTCCTGCTGTACTTATAGGGTGCTGACATCATCAGTGTTTAGACAGTGGAATATGCAGCATGTGTTGTGTTGTACTAGTTGCCAAAAGGGACATTTCTCTTACACATAGAATTGCACACACAATACCCCCCCAATAGTCACACATACATACTGAGCACTTGCAGGATTCAAACCCCTACCTAACTATGTTATGACACTTGTGAGAGATGCAGTAGCAGAGCATGCTATTTGCATTACTGGGAGGCTTGCTTTCTCCTGCTGTACTTATAGGGTGCTGACATCATCAGTGTTTAGACAGTGGAATATGCAGCATGTGGTGTGTTGTACTAGTTGCCAAAAGGGACATTTATCTTACACATAGAATTGCACACACTACTCCCCACACACACTGAGCACTTGCAGGATTCAAACTCCTACCTAACTATGTTATGACACTTGTGAGAGATGCAGTAGCAGAGCATGCTATTTGCATTACTGGGAGGCTTGCTTTCTCCTGCTGTACTTATAGGGTGCTGACATCATCAGTGTTTAGACAGTGGAATATGCAGCATGTGGTGTGTTGTACTAGTTGCCAAAAGGGACATTTCTCTTACACATAGAATTGCACACACTACTCCCCCTCCACCACACACACACTAAGCAGGAGTCAAACCCCTTACCTAACTATGTTATGACACTTGTGAGAGATGCAGTAGCAGAGCGCACTATTTGCATTACTGGGAGGCTTGCTTTCTCCTGCTGTACTTATAGGGTGCTGACATCATCAGTGTTTAGACAGTGGAATATGCAGCATGTGGTGTGTTGTACTAGTTGCCAAAAGGGACATTTCTCTTACACATAGAATTGCACACACACTACTCCCCCCCCACATACACACTGAGCACTTGCAGGATTCAAACCCCTACCTAACTATGTTATGACACTTGTGAGAGATGCAGTAGCAGAGCATGCTATTTGCATTACTGGGAGGCTTGCTTTCTCCTGCTGTACTTATAGGGTGCTGACATCATCAGTGTTTAGACAGTGGAATATGCAGCATGTGGTGTGTTGTACTAGTTGCCAAAAGGGACATTTCTCTTACACATAGAATTGCACACACACTACACACACACACTGAGCACTTGCAGGATTCAAACCCCTACCTAACTATGTTATGACACTTGTGAGAGATGCAGTAGCAGAGCATGCTATTTGCATTACTGGGAGGCTTGCTTTCTCCTGCTGTACTTATAGGGTGCTGACATCATCAGTGTTTAGACAGTGGAATATGCAGCATGTGGTGTGTTGTACTAGTTGCCAAAAGGGACATTTCTCTTACACATAGAATTGCACACACACTACTCCCCCCCACACACACACTGAGCACTTGCAGGATTCAAACCCCTACCTAACTATGTTATGACATTTGTGAGAGACGCAGTAGCAGAGCATGCTATTTGCAGTACTGGAAGGCTTGCTTTCTCCTGCTGTACTTATAGGGTGCTGACATCATCAGTGTTTAGACAGTGGAATATGCAGCATGTGGTGTGTTGTACTAGTTGCCAAAAGGGACATTTCTTTTACACACAGAATTGCACAAACACACACTCACTGAGCACTTGCAAGATTTAAACCCTTAACTAACTATGTTATGACACTTGTGAGAAATGCAGTAGCAGAGCGTGCTATTTCCAGTACTGGAAGGCTTGCTTTCTCCTGCTGTACTTATAGGGTGCTGACATCATCAGTGTTTAGACAGTGGAATATGCAGCATGTGGTGTGTTGTACTAGTTGCCAAAAGGGACATTTCTCTTATACATAGAATTGCACACACACACACACACTGAGCACTTGCAGGATTCAAACCCCTACCTAACTATGTTATGACACTTGTGAGAGATGCAGTAGCAGAGCATGCTATTTGCATTACTGGGAGGCTTGCTTTCTCCTGCTGTACTTATAGGGTGCTGACATCATCAGTGTTTAGACAGTGGAATATGCAGCATGTGGTGTGTTGTACTAGTTGCCAAAAGGGACATTTCTCTTACACATAGAATTGCACACACTACTCCCCCACACACACACTGAGCACTTGCAGGATTCAAACCCCTACCTAACTATGTTATGACACTTGTGAGAGATGCAGTAGCAGAGCATGCTATTTGCATTACTGGGAGGCTTGCTTTCTCCTGCTGTACTTATAGGGTGCTGACATCATCAGTGTTTAGACAGTGGAATATGCAGCATGTGGTATGTTGTACTAGTTGCCAAAAGGGACATTTCTCTTACACATAGAATTGCACATACCACACACACACTGAGCACTTGCAGGATTCAAACCCCTACCTAACTATGTTATGACACTTGTGAGAGATGCAGTAGCAGAGCATGCTATTTGCATTACTGGGAGGCTTGCTTTCTCCTGCTGTACTTATAGGGTGCTGACATCATCAGTGTTTAGACAGTGGAATATGCAGCATGTGGTGTGTTGTACTAGTTGCCAAAAGGGACATTTCTCTTACACATAGAATTGCACACACACACTGAGCACTTGCAGGATTCAAACCCCTACCTAACTATGTTATGACACTTGTGAATGATGCAGTAGCAGAGCATGCTATTTGCATTACTGGGAGGCTTGCTTTCTCCTGCTGTACTTATAGGGTGCTGACATCATCAGTGTTTAGACAGTGGAATATGCAGCATGTGTTGTGTTGTACTAGTTGCCAAAAGTGACATTTCTCTTACACATAGAATTAGACACACACTACTCACCCCCCCCCCACACAAACACACACACTGAACACTTTTAGGATTCAAACCTCTACCTAACTATATTATGTCACTTGTGAGAGATGCAGTAGCAGAGCATGCTATTTGCATTACTGGGAGGCTTGCTTTCTCCTGCTGTACTTATAGGGTGCTGACATCATCAGTGTTTAGACAGTGGAATATGCAGCATGTGGTATGTTGTACTAGTTGCCAAAAGGGACATTTCTCTTACAGATAGAATTGCACACAAACTACTCCCCACATACACACTGAACACTTGCAGGATTCAAACCCCTACCTAACTATGTTATGACACTTGTGAGAGACGCAGTAGCAGAGCATGCTATTTGCATTACTGGGAGGCTTGCTTTCTCCTGCTGTACTTATAGGGTGCTGACATCATCAGTGTTTAGACAGTGGAATATGCAGCATGTGGTATGTTGTACTAGTTGCCAAAAGTGACATTTCTCTTACACATAGAATTGCACACACACTACTCCCCCCTCACATACACACACATACTGAACACTTGCAGAATTAAACCCCCTACCTAACTATGTTATGACACTTGTGAGAGATGCAGTAGCAGAGCATGCTATTTGCATTACTGGGAGGCTTGCTTTCTCCTGCTGTACTTATAGGGTGCTGACATCATCAGTGTTTAGACAGTGGAATATGCAGCATGTGGTGTGTTGTACTAGTTGCCAAAAAGGACATTTCTCTTACACATAGAATTGCACACACACTACTCCCCCACACATACACACACTGAGCACTTGCAGGATTCAAACCCCTACCTAACTATGTTATGACACTTGTGAGAGACGCAGTAGCAGAGCATGCTATTTGCATTACTGGGAGGCTTGCTTTCTCCTGCTGTACTTATAGGGTGCTGACATCATCAGTGTTTAGACAGTGGAATATGCAGCATGTGGTGTGTTGTACTAGTTGCCAAAAGGGACATTTCTCTTACACACACACACTACTTCCCCCCCACATACACACTGAGCACTTGCAGGATTCAAACCCCCTACCTAACTATGTTATGACACTTGAGAGATGCAGTAGCAGAGCATGCTATTTGCATTACTGGGAGGCTTGCTTTCTCCTGCTGTACTTATAGGGTGCTGACATCATCAGTGTTTAGACAGTGGAATATGCAGCATGTGGTGTGTTGTACTAGTTGCCAAAAGGGACATTTCTCTTTCACATAGAATTGCACACACTACTCCCCACTCCACACACACACACTGAGCACTTGCAGGATTCAAACCCTACCTAACTATGTTATGACACTTGTGAGAGATGCAGTAGCAGAGCACTCTATTTGCATTACTGGGAGGCTTGTTTTCTCCTGCTGTACTTATAGGGTGCTGACATCATCAGTGTTTAGACAGTGGAATATGCAGCATGTGTTGTGTTGTACTAGTTGCCAAAAGGAACATTTTTTTTACACACAGAATTGCACACACACTATTCCCCCCACCACACACACACACTGAACAGGATTCAAACCCCTACCTAACTATGTTATGACACTTGTGAAAGATGCAGTAGCAGAGCGTGCTATTTACATTACTGGGTGGCTTGTTTTCTCCTGCTGTACTTATAGGGTGCTGACATCATCAGTGTTTAGACAGTGGATTATGCAGCATGTGTTGTGTTGTACTAGTTGCCAAAAGTGACATTTTTCTTACACATAGAATTGCACACACACTACCCACATACACACACTGAGCACTTGCAGGATTCAAACCCCTACCTAACTATGTTATGACACTTGTGAGAGATGCAGTAGCAGAGCATGCTATTTGCATTACTGGGAGGCTTGCTTTCTCCTGCTGTACTTATAGGGTGCTGACATCATCAGTGTTTAGACAGTGGAATATGCAGCATGTGGTGTGTTGTACTAGTTGCCAAAAGGGACATTTCTCTTACACATTGAATTGAACACACACTACTTCCCCCCACACACACACACTGAGCACTTGCAGGATTCAAATCCATACTTAATTATGTTATGACACTTGTGAGAGATGCAGTAGCAGAGCATGCTATTTGCATTACTGGGAGGCTTGCTTTCTCCTGCTGTACTTATAGGGTGCTGACATCATCAGTGTTTAGACAGTGGAATATGCAGCATGTGGTGTGTTGTACTAGTTGCCAAAAGGGACATTTCTCTTACACATAGAATTGCACACACACTACTCCCTCCCCCACACACACTGAGCACTTGCAGGATTCAAACCCCTACCTAACTATGTTATGACACTTGTGAGAGATGCAGTAGCAGAGCATGCTATTTGCATTACTGGGAGGCTTGCTTTCTCCTGCTGTACTTATAGGGTGCTGACATCATCAGTGTTTAGACAGTGGAATATGCAGCATGTGGTGTGTTGTACTAGTTGCCAAAAGGGACATTTCTCTTACACATAGAATTGCACACACACACACTGAGCACTTGCAGGATTCAAACCCCTACCTAACTATGTTATGACACTTGTGAGAGATGCAGTAGCAGAGCATGCTATTTGCATTACTGGGAGGCTTGCTTTCTCCTGCTGTACTTATAGGGTGCTGACATCATCAGTGTTTAGACAGTGGAATATGCAGCATGTGGTGTGTTGTACTAGTTGCCAAAAGGGACATTTCTCTTATACATAGAATTGCACACACACACACACACTGAGCACTTGCAGGATTCAAACCCCTACCTAACTATGTTATGACACTTGTGAGAGACGCAGTAGCAGAGCATGCTATTTGCATTACTGGGAGGCTTGCTTTCTCCTGCTGTACTTATAGGGTGCTGACATCATCAGTGTTTAGACAGTGGAATATGCAGCATGTGGTGTGTTGTACTAGTTGCCAAAAGGGACATTTCTCTTACACATAGAATTGCACACACACTACTCCCCCCCCACACACACTGAGCACTTGCAGGATTCAAACCCCTACCTAACTATGTTATGACACTTGTGAGAGACGCAGTAGCAGAGCATGCTATTTGCATTACTGGGAGGCTTGCTTTCTCCTGCTGTACTTATAGGGTGCTGACATCATCAGTGTTTAGACAGTGGAATATGCAGCATGTGGTATGTTGTACTAGTTGCCAAAAGGGACATTTCTCTTATACATAGAATTGCACACACACTACATACACACACACTGAGCACTTGCAGGATTCAAACCCCTACCTAACTATGTTATGACACTTGTGAGAGACGCAGTAGCAGAGCATGCTATTTGCATTACTGGGAGGCTTGCTTTCTCCTGCTGTACTTATAGGGTGCTGACATCATCAGTGTTTAGACAGTGGAATATGCAGCATGTGGTGTGTTGTACTAGTTGCCAAAAATGACATTTCTCTTGCACATAGAATTGAACACACACTACTCCCCCCAACATACACAAAACTGAGCAATTGCAGGATTCAAACCCCTATCTAACTATGTTATGACCTTTGTGAAAGACGCAGTAGCAGAGCATGCTATTTGCATTACTGGGTGAGTTGCTTTCTCCTGCTTTACTTATAGGGTGCTGACATCATCAGTGTTTAGACAGTGGAATATGCAGCATGTGGTGTGTTGTACTAGTTGCCAAAAGGGACATTTCTCTTACACACAGAATTACACAAACAGGCACTACTCCCCCCCCCACACACACACTGAGCACTTGCAGGATTAAAACCCCTACCTAACTATGTTATGACATTTGTGAGAGATGCAGTAGCAGAGCGTGCTATTTGCATTACTAGGAGGCTTGTTTTCTCCTGCTGTACTTATAGGGTGCTGACATCATCAGTGTTTAGACAGTGGAATATGCAGCATGTGGTGTGTTGTACTAGTTGCCAAAAGGGACATTTCTCTTACACATAGAATTGCACACACACGCACACACACACACTGAGCACTTGCAGGATGCAAACCCCTACCTAACTATGTTATGACACTTGTGAGAGATGCAGTAGCAGAGCATGCTATTTGCATTACTGGGAGGCTTGCTTTCTCCTGCTGTACTTATAGGGTGCTGACATCATCAGTGTTTAGACAGTGGAATATGCAGCATGTGGTATGTTGTACTAGTTGCCAAAAGGGACATTTCTCTTACACATAGAATTGCACACACAAGTCCCCCCCACACACACACACACACGGAGCATTTGCAGGATTCACACCACTACCTAATTATGTTATGACACTAGTACGAAATGCAGTAGCAGAGCATGCTATTTGCATTACTGGGAGGCTTGCTTTCTCCTGCTGTACTTATAGGGTGCTGACATCATCAGTGTTTAGACAGTGGAATATGCAGCATGTGGTGTGTTTTACTAGTTGGCAAAAGGAGCATTTTTCTTACACTTGGAATTGCACACACACTACTCCCCCACACACACACACTGAGCACTTGCAGGATTCAAACCCCTACCTAACTATGTTATGACACTTGTGAGAGATGCAGTAGCAGAGCATGCTATTTGCATTACTGGGAGGCTTGCTTTCTCCTGCTGTACTTATAGGGTGCTGACATCATCAGTGTTTAGACAGTGGAATATGCAGCATGTGGTATGTTGTACTAGTTCCCAAAAGGGACATTTCTCTTACAGATAGAATTGCACACACTACTCCCCACACACACACTGAGCACTTGCAGGATTCAAACCCCTACCTAACTATGTTATGACACTTGTGAGAGATGCAGTAGCAGAGCATGCTATTTGCATTACTGGGAGGCTTGCTTTCTCCTGCTGTACTTATAGGGTGCTGACATCATCAGTGTTTAGACAGTGGAATATGCAGCATGTGGTTTGTTGTACTAGTTGCCAAAAGGGACATTTGTCTTACACGCACACTACTCCCCCCACACATACACACACTGAGCACTTGCAGGATTCAAACCCCTACCTAACTATGTTATGACACTTGTGAGAGATGCAGTAGCAGAGCATGCTATTTGCATTACTGGGAGGCTTGCTTTCTCCTGCTGTACTTATAGGGTGCTGACATCATCAGTGTTTAGACAGTGGAATATGCAGCATGTGGTGTGTTGTACTAGTTGCCAAAAGGGACATTTCTCTTACACATAGAATTGCACACACACTACTCCCCCTCACATACACACACACACTGAGCACTTGCAGGATTCAAACCCCTACCTAACTATGTTATGACACTTGTGAGAGACGCAGTAGCAGAGCATGCTATTTGCATTACTGGGAGGCTTGCTTTCTCCTGCTGTACTTATAGGGTGCTGACATCATCAGTGTTTAGACAGTGGAATATGCAGCATGTGGTGTGTTGTACTAGTTGCCAAAAGGGACATTTCTCTTATACATAGAATTGCACACACTACCCACACACACACACACACTGAGCACTTGCAGGATTCAAACCCCACCTAACTATGTTATGACACTTGTGAGAGATGCAGTAGCAGAGCATGCTATTTGCATTACTGGGAGGCTTGCTTTCTCCTGCTGTACTTATAGGGTGCTGACATCATCAGTGTTTAGACAGTGGAATATGCAGCATGTGGTGTGTTGTACTAGTTGCCAAAAGGGACATTTCTCTTATACATAGAATTGCACACACTACTCCCCACACACACACACTTGCAGAACTCA
Source organism: Protopterus annectens (assembly GCF_019279795.1). Taxonomy (NCBI): domain Eukaryota; kingdom Metazoa; phylum Chordata; order Ceratodontiformes; family Protopteridae; genus Protopterus; species Protopterus annectens. The sequence continues at coordinate 866,311,110 of NC_056725.1, read as the reverse complement.
AACCCCTACCTGACTATGTTATGACACTTGTGAGAGATGCAGTAGCAGAGCATGCTATTTGCATTACTGGGAGGCTTGCTTTCTCCTGCTGTACTTATAGGGTGCTGACATCATCAGTGTTTAGACAGTGGAATATGCAGCATGTGGTGTGTTGTACTAGTTGCCAAAAGGGACATTTTTCTTACACATAGAATTGCACACACTGTACTCCCATCCACACATACAATGAGCACTAGCAGTATTCAAACACCTACCTAACTATGTTATGACATTTGTGAGATATGCAGTAGAAGAGCATGCTATTTGCATTACTGGGAGGCTTGTTTTCTCCTGCTGTACTTCTAGGGTGCTGACATCATAGGTGTTTAGACAGTTCAATATGCAGCATGTGGTGTGTTGTACTAGTTGCATAAAAGGGCATTTCTCTTACACATAGCATTGCACACACACTACACACACACACACACTGAACACTTGCAGGATTCAAACCCCTACCTAACTATGTTATGACACTTGTGAGAGATGCAGTAGCAGAGCATGCTATTTGCATTACTGGGAGGCTTGCTTTCTCCTGCTGTACTTATAGGGTGCTGACATCATCAGTGTTTAGACAGTGGAATATGCAGCATGTGGTGTGTTGTACTAGTTGCCAAAAGGGACATTTCTCTTACACATAGAATTGCACACACACTACTCCCCCCCCACATACACACACACTGAGCACTTGCAGGATTCAAACCCCTACCTAACTATGTTATGACACTTGTGAGAGATGCAGTAGCAGAGCGCGTTATTTGCATTACTGGGAGGCTTGCTTTCTCCTGCTGTACTTATAGGGTGCTGACATCATCGGTGTTTAGACAGTGGAATATGCAGCATGTGGTGTGTTATACTAGTTGCCAAAAGGGGCATTTTTCTTTCACATAGAATTGCACACACTACTCTCCCCCCTCAAACATACACACACACACTGAGCACTTGCAGGATTCAAACCCCTACCTAACTATGTTATGACACCTGTGAGAGATGCAGTAGCAGAGCGCGTTATTTGCATTACTGGGAGGCTTGATTTCTCCTGCTGTACTTATAGGGTGCTGACATCATCGGTGTTTAGACAGTGGAATATGCAGCATGTGGTGTGTTATACTAGTTGCCAAAAGGGACATTTTTCTTTTACATAGAATTGCACACACACTACTCCCCCCCCCCCACATACACTGAGCACTTGCAGGATTCAAACCCCTACCTAACTATGTTATGACACTTGTGAGAGATGCAGTAGCAGAGCATGCTATTTGCATTACTGGGAGGCTTGCTTTCTCCTGCTGTACTTATAGGGTGCTGACATCATCAGTGTTTAGACAGTGGAATATGCAGCATGTGGTGTGTTGTACTAGTTGCCAAAAAGGACATTTCTCTTACACATAGAATTGAACACACACTACACACACACACACACACTGAGCACTTGCAGGATTCAAACCCCTACCTAACTATGTTATGACACTTGTGAGAGACGCAGTAGCAGAGCATGCTATTTGCATTACTGGGAGGCTTGCTTTCTCCTGCTGTACTTATAGGGTGCTGACATCATCAGTGTTTAGACAGTGGAATATGCAGCATGTGGTGTGTTGTACTAGTTGCCAAAAGGACATTTTTCTTACACATAGAATTGAACACACACTACTCTTTTCCACCACATACACACACACTGAGCACTTGCAGGATTCAAACCCCTACTTAACTATGTTATGACACTTGTGAGAGATGCAGTAGCAGAGCATGCTATTTGCATTACTGGGAGGCTTGCTTTCTCCTGCTGTACTTATAGGGTGCTGACATCATCAGTGTTTAGACAGTGGAATATGCAGCATGTGGTGTGTTGTACTAGTTGCCAAAAGGGACATTTCTCTTACTCATAGAATTGCACACACACTACTCCCCCACACACACACACACTGAGCACTTGCAGGATTCAAACCCCTACCTAACTATGTTATGACACTTGTGAGAGATGCAGTAGCAGAGCATGCTATTTGCATTACTGGGAGGCTTGCTTTCTCCTGCTGTACTTATAGGGTGCTGACATCATCAGTGTTTAGACAGTGGAATATGCAGCATGTGGTGTGTTGTACTAGTTGCCAAAAGGGACATTTCTCTTACACATAGAATTGCACACACACTACTCCCCCACACACACACTGAGCACTTGCAGGATTCAAACCCCCTACCTAACTATGTTTTGACAGATGCAGTAGCAGAGCATGCTATTTGCATTACTGGGAGGCTTGCTTTCTCCTGCTGTACTTATAGGGTGCTGACATCATCAGTGTTTAGACAGTGGAATATGCAGCATGTGGTGTGTTGTACTAGTTGCCAAAAAGGACATTTCTCTTACACATAGAATTGCACACACACTACTCCCCCAAACATACACACACTGAGCACTTGCAGGATTCAAACCCCACCTAACTATGTTATGACACTTGTGAGAGATGCAGTAGCAGAGCATGCTATTTGCATTACTGGGAGGGTTGCTTTCTCCTGCTGTACTTATAGGGTGCTGACATCATCAGTGTTTAGACAGTGGAATATGCAGCATGTGGTGTGTTGTACTAGTTGCCAAAAAGGACATTTCTCTTACACATAGAATTGCACACACACTACTCCCCCAAACATACACACAGTGAGCACTTGCAGGATTCAAACCCCACCTAACTATGTTATGACACTTGTGAGAGATGCAGTAGCAGAGCATGCTATTTGCATTACTGGGAGGCTTGCTTTCTCCTGCTGTACTTATAGGGTGCTGACATCATCAGTGTTTAGACAGTGGAATATGCAGCATGTGGTATGTTGTACTAGTTGCCAAAAGGGACATTTCTCTTATACATAGAATTGCACACACACTATTCCCCCCACCTACACACACTGAGCACTTGCAAAATTCAAACCCCTACCTAACTATGTTATGACACTTGTGAGAGACGCAGTAGCAGAGCATGCTATTTGCATTACTGGGAGGCTTGCTTTCTCCTGCTGTACTTATAGGGTGCTGACATCATCAGTGTTTAGACAGTGGAATATGCAGCATGTGGTGTGTTGTACTAGTTGCCAAAAGGACATTTCTCTTACACATAGAATTGCACACACACTACTCCCCCCACACACACACACTGAGCACTTGCAGGATTCAAACCCCTACCTAACTATGTTATGACACTTGTGAGAGACGCAGTAGCAGAGCACGCTATTTGCATTACTGGGAGGCTTGCTTTCTCCTGCTGTACTTATAGGGTGCTTACATCATTATTTATGAAGAGGTATGTACATCTGTTACTATCCATCAGTAAGGGGGAGAGCATATATATGCATTAACTTTGCAGAGGCACAGTGGCCTACTGTACTGCAGAGGCAGACGCCAAATACACTGTGGATAGCCTTCTGTATTCCCTAGGGACAACAGCCTAGTATTGCACTCTACAGCCATATGTTTACCTGTCAGATGCAAGTATCTGTTGCTCATATACTGTTTGTGGGTCTTTATTGCCATAGCTTTCCCTATCTCTATGAACAACTTGTGTACTGTGGCAGATGTTTGCATATGAGTGGGATCCAGTACTTTACTTATGTCTCTGTTGTAATTTCACTGTGTGCACTGGGCAGATTTCTGTATTGTGGGAGGTTCCTGTGTTAACACATACAAATGCCAGATATGTGTGTGCAACTGCTGAACTGTGACATGGCCTAAGTGTGTGAGCATGCCCAGTTCACAGTTTATATGGCTTCTTGACTGACACGTCTCATTTATCTAAGTGTGCGAGCATGCCCAGTGTGAACTTTCCATATGTTGGGATCTGTGGTCCACCACATTTGTGTTTGTGTGTGGACTTCATCTATATTTCACATGTACAGTTGAGTGTTGGACATCAGGTTGTGTTCTTACTGCCCAACTGCTTTGTGTCTGAACCTAACAGGCATTATGCTGTGCCTGCAGGGTTGCCATGGGATAGTTTGCATACAGTTGTCAACATCCTTTCATACTGACCAAACAGTGTATTGTCGTATAGTGTACTGGTTCAGTACTTTCACTGTGGTGGACAGTATCATCGGTTTCAGTCCTATCACTGCTTGTAATATTTATAGTGAGCACACCAGACTGGTTGAGGGCCAGTTGTGCAGATATGACCATGTTGCATTTTGTTCAGATATGGACAACATAGAACAAGATTGTCCGACATTGTTAATGTATTCCACAACTTGTGTGGACAGTGACAAACAATGGCCATGTGCCCTAGGCCATTTGTAATGCTAGTCAGAGAGTGTTTGTCCTTCAACACACATATTTACTGGTGTTTGCCATGACATATGTCAAGGTTAGTGTGCTGTGCCTCTGTCTACCCGTGACATACAGGTGATATCCAGGGTACACCTACCATCTCCCATCCAGTCATCATGATTCCTCTGGATGACAGTCAATGAGGGACTCCTTGGATAACCTGTACTGGGAGTTTAGTCATGAGTGGAGTGAGCTTCTGGGTTATGGACCAATCGGTACAGCATGTCCTGTTTATGTCTGTGCTGGGGTTCAGGCCTGTCATCTGCATAGGTCACCAGCATTCAGATTTTACATGGTGCCAAATGTCCATTGATTCCAGCTTGGTCATGGCTTTATACATCAGGCACAGATCACCTCCAGCCAGGTGGTATGGCACTGTGTGGAGCTGCAGTTTGTTTAATCAGGCAACACATGGCATCTGTTACAGCTCTGAGATCCTCCTGGTGGGGTATTTGTGGGGTCTTTCCAGTTGATGCAGGTGTCTGCTAAGGTACATCCCACAAGGGCCATTGTACACAATTGTGAGGCTGCTGATGGATGACTGGAGAGGCACAATGACCTACCCTGACCTAGCTGTGCTTACCTTCATGATTAGGTGGGTATATGGTATGTTTCTGTAACCACTACAGACACATGGTTGTCACATGCAGGATATCTATCACCTTGTGTCCCCAGGTCTCTTATTGCTCCTGATGTACTTAATGGGTTAACACCTATGTGGTAATTTGTGGCCATGTACTGTGTTTCCACAGGGGATGACTATACACTATTCTGCATTTAGCTTGTTGACATGGCTGTGGCACCACTTGTCTGTTTCTATGTGTGCCTTTTGTAGGATGCTTGTGTCAGCTGGAGGGTCCGATATGGTGGGCAGTTTGTAGTCATCTGCAAACCTGTTCAGACAGAGTCCTTCCATGTTGGCCTGTACCTATGTGACATATATAGCATACAAGAGAGGTCCCAGGACCATGCCTTGTGGGATGCCAGTTGTACCTGGTTTGTAGTCTGACATGGCTGCAGCATGTCTGACCAGGTCAGTTCTGTCCTTGAGCTGGTTTGCAACCCATCTACTTGGATAGGGGTTTATAGTTAGGCTGGTGAGCTTATCTGTACTGAACAACTGGGGTATTGTATGGAAGGGTTTAGCAAGGTCCAGATAGGCTGTGTGAACCACATTCCCCTCATCAATGGCCTTGGTGCATGTTTCACATGAGTCAGACATGTTTAAGGGGCAGGATCTGCCCTATGAAAGCCACACTGGGTAGGGTCCAATGTCTGTAGGTACCCAATCTCGTTATTCCTGGGATCCATGATCATCCTCTCCATTACTTTGCCAACCAAGATAGTCAGGGTTGAGGGGTGATAGTTTGCAGTATCCATTCAGGCACCACCTTTGTGGTGAGGGACCACTGTTGCTGTACACTGCTCTTTGGGTACATATCCTGTGGTAAGACTGATAGTGCGCAGTAGTGCTATTTGGTGTTCCATTCTTCTTACAGTACTTGTTAGACACAACCCAGGACACCATCTGGTACCATTGATGCTGTGTGGTTTGCTTTGTAGATGCTGGCTGTTACCTCAGCATCTGCAATGTCAGGGGGCCAGCACTCTGCTGGGATAGATATTTGGCAGTTTGGTGCTGGTAGAGAGTTTGCAAAGAATCTGTTAGGTTGGATGTTGGCAATGTGTGTGGGTTTGGTGTATTGTTTGTGATATTTGAGTACTGCAGAGCATATCTGTGGATTATCACCATGGTTCCTACCATCAGTTAGGACAGCTGTGTGATTATCCTTTGTGTCCTGCACAATTTGTATCATCATAGGTTCATAGGTTCATACTAGGCTATCTGCCCTGGCCATGTTTGAGCATAGACAGACTGTGTGTGGCTTTCGACACCCCTTGCAATGTGCATATTATGCCCATTTAGGGTTTACTTTACTAGATGTGACACAGGGATGGCCCCCAGTGTACACCTACTATCTCCCATGCACTTGACCAGATTTCTCTTGTTGAGTATGAGTGTGGAGCTCAGCCTATCATGGACTGGGATTCTGTTCCAGAGTGTAAGGAGCCTCTGGGTTATGGATCTGTCCCTCCAGCACATCCTATTTATCTATGTGTGGAGGTTCAGATATCTCACTGTGGTGTCTCTGCTGGATTTGGAGTTTCTGCAGTGGAGCATGTCCATTCATTCTGGATTGGACATGGCCTTGTACATCAGGCATACATCGCCTCTGACTGGGCAGTATGCATGTGAATTGGGCTGTGGTTTCTTCAGCCAGGCAGCAGATGACAAATGTTTGGACCCTTTATCCTCTTGGTGAGGTACATTTGGGGTCTTTCTAACTGCTGCAGGTGTCAGGTAAGGTACATCCGAACTGGGGCATTGTTCTCAAGTATGGGCCTGATAAGGGAAGAGTATGGGGCACAGTGACCTCTCTTGATCTACATGTGCATCCTTTCATATTAAGGTGGGCAATATAGCAGGTCTTCCTGGCCACCTTGGCAATGTGAGTGTCACATGACGGGTTACCATCCACTTGTGTCCCTAGGTCCCTGATTACTTCTTCCGTACATAATGGATTGCCACCTATGTCATACTTTGTGTGTGCCTTGTTTGGTATTTGTTGAGACATTCATACTCTGCAGTGTCTTCAGGAAGGCTGGCTGGGGTTCCTGGGTTTGTGAGGGTGGTCTGTAGCAGGCTGCAAACAGGGACACAGTTTGAGCCACTGTTACTTGCCTGTGGATAGTCCATGCTGCTTCTTGCTGTGGTACCAACTTGGGGTGTGGTTATCCTTGACAATTACTGATAGCCACACTCCTATTGTAGTTTGTTCCATGTTTTGGGGCTGTAGAGCATGGTATAAGGCATAACCTGGTAGTATTAGGGTGCTCTTCTGGGCCTTGACCCAGGTTTCTGTTACAGAACAGATATTACCATTCTCCATGCTGAGGTGGGTTTGGTCTGCATGCACCTTGCAGTTTAGACTTCTGGCATTGGGTAGCATTACGTCCAGGTTGTTATCCCTTGTGCTACCTATGGTGGTGGGTTTGTGTTTCCAGCCTTACCTATTCAAGGCACAGTGGGGTGACAACAGCCTTTGCCAGTATCCACACAGCCAGGTGTGCTGGGTGCGTGCCATCCCTAGCAGGTGGAGCATCATGTCTTGCTCAGCATGTCATCCCAGGCTGTCAGCCATTTGTTCCCCCTTGCTAACAGCAATACTTCAGCCAATTATTGTACTTGATCTTGTTGTCTTCATAGTGTGGCATCATGCTTGGTGAGGGTGAGATGTTAGGCAGGGTCATCATGTTTGCATATACTAGATGGTGTTACATTGCTTAACACATGGCAATCATGCCTCAGGTGGTGCTGCAGGGCTGCCTATGTCGGATGCACATACTACACTCCCTGTACATGTTTGAAAGCAGGTTGTGTCATGTTAGGCGTCCCTGTTACTATATGAGTGAGTCAGAGAGGGGTATCATTCCCAGGGTTCCTACTGAGCCAGTGTATGTGCTATGCGTTGCCTCTTTGCCAAGGCCAGGGCATACTGGGCACGCCTCCTTCTGCCTACTGGGGCAGGCTCAGGTTGTTCCTCCTCCGAGTCACGCTCTGCCTGTGATGGCCTTGGCAATGGTGGGGGGCTGTTTGTCCCGGCCCTATGCTGGTCCTGCTGCAGCTGTTTTCGCAGAATCATATTATGTAGCATAGCACATACCATGACAATTTGGGTACATGTAGTTGGTGAGTACTGCAAGGCTCCACCAGATGTGTCCAGGCACCGGAACCGTGACTTGAGCAGCCCAAACACACGCTCTATTACATTTCGTGTTTGTGCGTGTGCCTCATTATGGCGTTCTTGTTCAGGTGTGTGTGCGTTTCTGATGGGTGTCATCAGCCACGGCTCCAGTGCATATCCAGCATCCCCCACTAAGTGACCATGTGGGATGTCCCCATTGGCAAATGTCTGGTACAGCTGTGTCAAATGCCAGATATGGGAATCATGGTAGCTTCCAGGGCAGCCAGCACACACATTCATTATTATGCCCTGGGCATCACACATGACCTGGCAGTTGATGGAGGGGAAGCCCTTGTGGTTAATGTAGGCCCTACCCCGCTCACCAGCTGGTGCTTTGATGCATATATGCGTGCAGTCTATTGCACCCACTACCTCAGGGTATTCCGCTATTTGCTGGAAGAGATGCATATTGCTGGCCAATACCTCATGGGAATTGGGGAAATATACATGCTCACTGACATGTGCTGACATGGCATCCAGGAACTGGTGCAGTACCCTGGAGGCTGATGCCTGTGATATCCCCATCATATCACCAGTTGGTCTCTGGAAGGTACCTGTTGCTAGTATTCTTAGGCCAACACATACCTTGGTTTCCACTGGGATGGGTTCCCCTCTGTTGGTTCTGTGTGTGAGGCATGGCCTGCACAGCTCAACAATTTGCTGCAGGAGGTCTCTGTCCACTCTATAGCACTCCACTATCTCCAGCTCATGTAACCCCTGGTAGGTGACCCTGGGCCTGTACACTCTTCTCTGTCTCCTCACTGTGGGTTGTCTGGCAGCATTTGCATTGTCACCACCCTCAGCAAGTCTCCTATGTCTCCTTATAACAGCTATGGCAGCCCCTAGCATGTTTGGTCTGAGTGCAGCTTTTTCAGTTTTCACTTCTAATAGCTTACTCCTGTCTTGCAGTGTCTCTTGAGAGAAACATACTGCAATGCTGTTTGCAGTGTTTTAAGTGCTGGGCTGGGCTAGTATTCTGCCTGTGTAATTACCTGCTTCTAATTGTTTTCACCTGCTAGCTCTAACAGTATTCCCTGCTAGCTTCCTACTATTTCTTCTGCTTCATTTTTCCTCTCTGTTTCCTCAAGGGGGCACAGCGCGCATACCAGCGGAAACACGCTCACAGTGGCTACCACTCGTGCACACATGCTTACATGGACTAGAATCTGCTTATTTGGGTTAAAACGCACGCACACCAGCGCAAACAGGTTTCTAGATCTTTACACAGGCTCCTACATGCTTACTCTGCCTTACACGCGCGCACTCTGTCTTACTTGCGCCTCCCAGCGTGCATGCACGCACAGCAAGAAACTTTGGTGTTGGCCACAGTGTACACCTTCCATTTCTTGACTTTCCCATGCTTATCTGTTGACACTCCTCTTTCTATGCTGTGTGATTGACATACCACTTTGCTCCAATGAGCTTGATTTCTTCCTGACATTCCCCCCTGTGATGTTACCTATCTCCTACTCTGTTACTCCCCCTTATCTAACTCTTACACTACACGGAATGTGCTCATTTGCTATGTGACAGTGTGATTCACTATCCTACCACTCATTTACATAGGATTGCCTACTAATGCTTAGTTACGTGTCTTACACTCAGCTTCCCCCCTTAGCAACCACTAAACGGTGGCCATGTTGTTTTTGGTCTGCTAGTCCCTGCATTGTAAATCCATGCATTGCATAAAACCCACATTTGTGGGTTTCAAACCTTTATTTTTATGTCTTATTTAGCGCAGCCCGTTTGCGCGGGGCTGCGCTGCGTTTAAACATCGCCGAAAAAAAAATATTTTATTTCATGTTTGCATCGGGTTACCGTGCCAATGGCCACATATTTGGCCATTGGCATGCTGCCTGCTACATATGCACACTTTATTTGGAGCTGTCATGGCTCCATTGTGTTATTTGCAGTAACGTACTCAGTTGTCAACTGCACCTAACACGACTCTTACACGGGCTGGTTTCAGCTTCGTGGATCACTAATCTACCTCATTTGCATGCCTTTCGGCTGCAAGTGAGGTAATTAGCATATCCACGCCCTGCCCGTGTAAGAGACGTTTTAGCTGGTGTCTTACACGGGATTTCGGGCTGTTCCTGGATCGCGATGGCTGCATGGAGTCTTACATGACTCTTAGACTCCGTGCAAGCCATTGTGAATCCTGCCAATTATGTTTCGATAATAAGATATAATATGCATCACCGAAAGACAGATTCTCTGGAGGCCTGGTGGTCCTTACACTCCAGTCTGTATAACTGGATTTTGACATAGGCTTAGTAGTGACCTCTGAACTGAACTTTACCTAATCAAAAAATGATCATGCACAGAGGTGTGCAAAGAAGGTCAATGTAGTTTGCATGAGTGGGCTGGGAACAGAATAGTTATTATTTTTTTAACATTCTTCACAGGCCTCAGAAGTGTGAACATAAAGTCATTATAGCTTGTCTAGGAGTAGTATATTGCTTCAAAGCAACAAGATGGTATGCATTATTGTTGCTGTTATTTTTTTTTTCACTTTCCTCACAGTGAAACATCAGATGTGTATACAGGTGGCTATATTTTGGGGTTTAGAGGTAAATAAACATGCTATCTATATATGTGTGACAACAACAGGTTGAACTATGTTACTGTGTTATGTTTGTTCTTTCAGTTTCTTCTCAGTCTGGCATCAGAGTGGTAAACAGGGAGTAGGGGTGAGGAGACATCCTGTATATATTTTTGACAGTATCATTTGAAATACATGATTTTGGCTATTTGTGCTTTGACTTTCATCCCATTCTAACACCAGAGAGACACATAAGGTGGCTATCTTTTTTTTTTGGGGGGGGGGGGTGGCAGCACTGTTCCCAGACATGATTTCTATATCATCACAAACAATTTTCTCCCCATTTTATTTTGAACTGCTATTTTGTCAGATACAGTATATTCCTTCCTTGACAGGAAAAAAAGAAGAAATTTCTTCCCTTATTTATGTTTTTGATCAGGTCAACATTTGATCAAAAGTTTGGAAAAAAACAATAAAACATGACTCAGAGGACCTATAACCCCGTAGCTTCTGAGGGCAGAGCAGGCCACAGACTCCCAACACAATTTAAATATTTATTCCATAGTTGCTATAGTCCAGTCCTGGCCACTTAGGGTGCATTGAAAGGATGCAGGGGAAAAAAGAAAGTTAAAGGACTGAATTTCTTTCTATAGTCATCATTCTTGCTCACACCATTGTTGGATGAAAACATAGTTTAAAAAAACCTAAACAACACATCAGAGCATCTAGAAAACCAATGATTTATTGGGGCCTAATTGGCTTAATTCAGTTATTTCTTCCACAGTTGTTATAGTTCAGTCTGGAAGAGTTAAAGTGTGTTGAAAGGATGCAGGAGAAAACTGAAGACTCTTTGCCACCAAATGTGAGAAATATTAAAAAAGTCATCTGGATAATGTGGGAAGACTACAATAAAAGGAACTCTGGGGGCACCAGGGGATGTGTGTGGGGGGAGCAGTAGGCAAAGGGGATGCCATGAAGCCATTCACCTAGAGCACCATTATAATTAAAGTTGACTAGATTAGCATTGCTGATCAAGAAAGTATGTAAAACAGACAAGTTAGCTGCCTAAAATTTGGCAAGTTGTATCTGTACATTTGGCACTGCTGAAGCATATAAGAATATGTCCTATAACCTGAGAAAACCTCTCTAGAGTGAAACCACCCATCTTTGAAGTGACTTGTTGAAATTTAAGACAAGATGGATTGTTATCCCAATGATCCTGAGTAGCTGTTATAACAAATCCACAAATGAATTTCATCTGTCAGTTTTGTGCTGTCTCATCATGATGCAAATAAAGGTAACGATGTACTTCAAGACAATGATCACAGCCCTTTACCTTTCATTTAGTCATAAAAAGGAAGGTGGAAATCAGTAGCTTTTCCTGTTAGCTTTGTTGCATCCTCTCCATCAGACTCTGGGCTTACCTCATGCTCAGCATACTGCAATAACATTACAAATCATGAACACAAAGGAAAGGCATGCCGTACTAATCAAATGTTTTCAAGTTTTGATTCCAGCTTTCCAATACACATTATTTTATAATTCATATTATAAATTAACACAGAAAGCCATCTTTCGTAGAATACGTGAATCATTTAAATACTTGAGAATGGATGCATATAAGATAGTATAGAATCCCTGTAATCTATAAGGGATGACATATAAAGAGCGCTATCAAAAAACTGAGTATATTAATGTGCAAAATGGGCATATTATTAAATAAGATTTCAACTCCTTTCCTGCTAAATCATGTTACCTTTGCTCTTCATACTAAAGATCTTGAATTTTTTAGGTTAGAGAATCATGTATGCAGTCTGTTGTCAGTAACAAGCAGTCTTCTCTTCAACGGGTACCACAGAGACAATTTACAACCAAGACCAAAGCTTTATGTGTAGTTGTCCTAAAATCTTGACAGAGTGGCGTACCTAACATACTTGACACCCGGAGCAGAAATTTATTTACCACACACACCCCTGTGAAGATTTTTTTTTTCTAATAGCTACTCCTTTATGACAAATGTTTATAGTAATAATCATGAAATGAAATAATCAAATCCCCAAAAGACTCAGCCATCCTACAGGAAGGCTTGTCCCAGACAAATAACTAGTGCCAGAATCATGAACTAAAGAAAGCTAAATGTTTAAAATGCATTTCCTTTGGAAAGTTGAATACAACATTGACAACACACCCCTAAGAGCTGACCCAGTAGTTCTGAATTTGGTAACCTATGTGGACAGTTAACCTCAAATTATATTAAGAACAGATCAAGATACAGAAAACTTAGGGACATTCTGCAAAATCAACTTGGTTTTAGAAATACAGCACTCAGAAAGAGAGAGAGAGCGGTAAAGATTGCAGCATATTTCATACAAATGCACACTAGTCATGTAAAGGCAGACTATAAGCTAAGCAAACAATATGAGAGTAACTTACAGACAAAACATATTGGGAAAATACAAGAACATTCTTAAAACTGGGGAAAGTTTCAAATGTGTTTCTTCCTATATTCCAATTTATTTTACACAAATGCACACTAACTGTTAATGCCGGACTTTAAACTGAGCACCAGTTATTTCATCAACAACACAGCTAGCCACCCCCTTCCAAGAAAAAAATTATAAATATTCCAATTTATTTTTCACATGCACTAGCCAGCCCTTAATAGCAGACTTTAAGATCAGCAAATGAAGAGGATAAATTCCAATAAGCTAACAAGTCCCCCCCTCAAAAAAAAAAATTCAAATTGATTCACATAAATGCATCTTAAGGGTGGAATTTAAACCAACCAAGTGAAAAGGACAAGTTACATTCATCCACAGCACAGCTGGCCATCTCTTCCCCCCCAAAAGGATAACAATATTCCAATTTATTAGCACAAATATTTACTTGTCAGCGTTAATGGCAGAATTTAAACTGAGCATGTAAAAGTGCAGGTTACTTTAATCCACAGCCCAGCTGGCTACCCCCACCTCATCAGAATGAAATGAGGGCAGAAGAGTACAATAAAAAAAACATAAATATCCAATCTCCAAATATTTAAACAAATCAACACACACGCACTCACCTAGCCATCATTCCCCCGTCCCCTCTCCAAAAATAAGAAAGAAAATCTGGTTATATTCACATTAAAAAAACAATGCTCACCTTCAGTGCAGTAGTCCAGAATGCCCTGATTAATTAATTTCCTGTGATTAATCAAGCTGGCCAGGTTCAGTTGACTTTTCTACTGCAAAACTCTCTACTGCATTGTACTACTGTGCAACTAGAATGCTGCTGTTAATTTTAAAGATAACCACAGTTCTCTCTGGTCTTGTCTGTAGTTTCTTTTGAGTTTCCTCCAATCCTGTACCACTTTTCATGCATGGACACTCAAAAGCATGCAAGATGAAGAAACAAAGCATTTACTTCAGAGCTGGATAATGGACAAATAAGCAAGGTAATGCCCCTCCCCCCAGACACACATACACACAGTACCCCCTCCAGCCATTCCATTACTTGGCTATTTCTCCCCGGCTACCATAAACACTTTCAAACTTCTGAGTGTGTATACTATTTTTTCTTTACTTCTACAACGGTTACAGATATCTGGATTTAATTTAAAACTTTTATTTCATTTTTTTTTATAGCACAAACTCTGATATGCATTTGCTAAAAAAAGCAATACAGTCTCACATGAAAATAGACAGCATTAACAGTAAACTTATATGCCCTTGAAACTGACATTCATTGAAGTGGCATTGAAACTCAGATTCAAAGAAAATGCATCTGACCAGAGGTGAATAAAGTTTACCTTTAGGCTGTTTTCAAACTGTAAGGCTCTTGCACACATTTTTAGAACCATGCATGCAAGCATTTGTTCTTTGATTCACCTCCCTGATTGTAGTAAATTATATTCCTTGTATAATACAGCACCACTTGTTAGAATGTGTTTTACATTTGTAGTTTTGAACATTTTCCAGTAAGCAGTAAAATAAGGTGTATGACCCAATAATGACAAAGCTGCCCATTTCAGAACATTTCAACCATAAAAGGCCACGCAAACTTCTGAAATTACAATCGACCAATATCAATCAATATGCACAGGCTATGCAGAAGTAAAAATCATCTGAATAATTCCACATTACATATCTGTGATTAATTTTCAGGTTGCTGCTAACAAACAACTTTATATTTCAGTCTTTCATCTATAAATTCAGTACCTGCTGCCCTTGAAGAATAAATTGCCTATGTTACATTAAAAAAAATTGGTAAGCTATTAATAATGTAAAAGGGAATGGCTTGTAAACTGACAACAGGTTCATATTTACTAGGCATCTCATCCAAAGGAAGACACACCACAACTGCAGCACCCCCATCCCCTCCCCCTTAAAGTACAACACAGTATCAGCAATCCATCTACATGCTGGGGGAGTAGAGCCCACAGCTTTCTGCATCAAACCCAAGTAGGCTACATGTTGTGCTGTGACCATTTGCTAAGCAAAACAGTTTCACATTGAAAACAGACACCATGAGCAGCAGTAAAGTTCTCTTCCCTTGAAGATCACAACTCCTTGAACATGTACTGAAGTTCATAAGTTCGAAAATGCACTGAAGCTCACAATTCTTTCAAAATGCACTGACACTTATAATTCCTTGAAAATGCATCAAAACATATAATTCCTTGAAAATGAGAGAAACAAAGGACAACTCCAAACAACCACAGCTGAGGACCCAACAGTTTAATGGAAACATAGTTGGATCCTCAGCTATGGTTGTTTGGAGTCATCCTTTGTTTCTCTACAAGTCTGGTTTGTATGGCTCCAACTTTTGCCTGTGTGTTGTTTCTTTGTGCTTCATGAATTCCTTGAAAATGCACCAAAACTCACAATTCCTTGAAAATGCACTGAAATTTACAATGCCTTGAAACTCAGTTTGGTAGTTGGTGTAAGGGAATCAGGCTCTTGTTTCCTAAAACCAAGGTACAGGGCTACAGCCTGAGGAAATCAACTAACCTGCCAACCCTAACTAGGGCATTACACATACACACACCCCTAATTTAATCCAACAGAGGAATAGCAGCAGATTGTGGAATAGGAGTAAGCAAACAGGGTGCTGATGGATGCACATATGCAGAAAAGAAAAATGTCCTTCTTTAAAGGGCCCACATAAATGCACCCGCTTATTGTTTGCACCTGGGGTAGACCACCCCTCTGCTTCTCATTAGTACTTCTCTGCATTGACAACATATGGCTAGGATTCATGCCTCTTGACTTTAAATATTTCCTTTTAGAGTTACTGGGTAGAGTATTTGTATGTCGCTGTTATTTATCAATTTATTGACTTACTTATTTATGTATATATGTATGTATTTATTTATTTATTTCCAGTTTGTTAACCATGGTAGACCACTGCTCCATCTGGAAAATGTGCAGCCTCAGCTCAGGACACAATACAAAGTGAATGTCATAAAGTCATACATAACCACCAACACCCAGATAACTGGGTATTGCACTACTTCAGAGACACCTGAGGATACTTTATTGAAATTATCAATAAGAACTCAGTTTGTGATGGCATCCTTGGATGAAAAAGTAAATAACATATGATGTAGCATTAAGTATATAACCCATAGGTGTATCTCCTTCACAAGACCTGCTTTCTTTAAAGAGGTTGGTCATTGATCAATCGAACCTTAAGACCAAATTGCAGAATGTGTACCCCCGCATTAACCTGTAAAGAGAATAACAACGGCAGACCTCAAGCTTCTCATTAAAGGCATTAAAATGTATGATTAGCTGTTGTTGAAAGAAATGCATCAGTGCAAAACTATTGGTCTAATGTTCTTGTCTGATATAAACACATCAGTGCAAAACCTTTGGTCTAATGTTCATGTCTGATATAAACGCATCAGTGCAAAACTGTTGGTCTAATGTTCATGTCTGATATTAACATGGTTTCAGAATGATTTGCCATGAATTACCCAAGACTTAATCACTGAGAATTGTTATTGCAAATCAGAGCTGTAACAAGTGAGATTTGTTCCCTGAGCACCCCCTCACCCCACCAAAAAAAAATTCTTATCTCTATGTTTGAAGAGCAAAAGAAAAAAAGTCTTAAAACACCACTCCAATGTACTGGCACACTTAATTATATATATTTTTTCAATTAAGCATAAACTGCTACACAGCTGTTTAAATGAATGTAAGGTAATACTGCAACTGAATAACACTGGCAATCTTTGTGCCAGTACTCCACGTCTGTGTTTCCAATCTCTTCCCACACTCAACAGTTTGCACCCAGGGCAGCAGCCACCTTTGCTGTTCCATAGTTACTGTTCTGGTGCAAATCAAAAGATAATTATAGTAGATAAGGCTCATTCAGCCTGTTCAGTCTTCCCATCTCATTTCTTTAGGAATTTTCATCTGTCTCTTACTAAGTCAGGTGAAGAATATCTGTTAACTCCCAGTTCTGGCTTGAGGAACTGAACTAGCAATTAAGTATTTAGGTTTTGGGAGACTTTGCTTTGTTTCCAGAGACAGACTGTTGAGTGAAAGAATAGCTAGCTGCCTCTCTCCACATTTTATGAGCATCAAGCTTAGCTGGATGGATAAAAACTATTTCATATGTGGCAAAAGCTGCAGAAGCAAGCTGCTTAAACAAGTGAAGGAGAACTCCATCAAGAAATTCCAAAAATATGTTTTTTTCCATGCTGTCTTACTATTCAGTGCAAAACTAGTGCATGACATTCACACCATGTGTCTTTTCTCATTCATTTAAATACAGTGGCAGTGCTATTAATTCTTCTGACTGTTGCTGAGTTTCAGGCCCAGCACAGGATATGACACCCAGTGTTCACCGCCATCACTTTCATTGATGTACAGCGTATCTGGGACACTGCACAATCACCCATTGCAGAATAAATTACAGTATGTAAGTATGTGCAAACAAGTATGCATGGAGCTAGCACAGGATATCCCACAAGGCATAATGCAGTCACCTGCTACTGTCCAAAGATGTCTCCCTACATGGGTATGTGTGCAGTCCCCCAAACCAACAGATGTAGCTTAAGTGTGATGTACGATATCATGGTATCAATACAGGAAGGAGATGTTACAAAAATTGGTAGAAAGGCCACAGTTTAAACATCCAGTACAGGGATTCCTGACACAGGCAAAATGCATGTTTTTTGCATAACCTCCTGGATCCTTAGGCTACAAGCTACAAAACTACCGATACTAAGAAAACAAGGCTACTCTCTAAGAAGGAACGAGAAAGAAAGCAACATACTAGTCAGACCCTCTTTCAGTATTGCTCTTTGTGAAAGAGCTTTCTCCAGATTACACCCAGCTACATGGAACAAGCTTTCAAATGAAGTAAGAAATTAAGATCTTAACAGCTTTCAAAACTGAAATAAAAATTATTCTTATGGAGCGGAAGAAACTTACTTTTAGCCACAACACTATCAAGTGGTTCCAAAGTTACCTGGAGGAGAATAGAACATTTCAAGTCTCTGTCCAAGGTGCAATATAGGGGCTAGACTACACAGAAATTATATTTCACAGGAGCATGTGTATTTAATTGAGAGCTTTCACACACACAATAACTACTTGAGATCTATCCGATCTCATGCCAATAATAGCTAAGATAAAAATGAAGGGTAATGAAGTAAAAATGAGACACTGGTGCTTTCCTGTCTGTCTGTTAAAAAGAGAAGAATTTAAGAAATGGGTAGTGGAAATTATTCAGGAGTTATTAGGGAAGATAGACAGATCTTCAGAAGCTATAGGTAGTGAGTGGGATACAATGAGAGTAGAGTTTAAAATTAAGGTAGAAATAAAAAAGAGATGGTTAAGAAGTAACAAGGATTATTTAGAGGGGCCGACAGAGGTTAAAATATTGCAGAATAAAGGGAATCCTACAGAACAAGAAGAGATACATAGTAACTGCAGAGTGCTAAAGAGAAAGTAAGGGAGCACCTGAATAATACGCACGTGTTTAGAAAGATTATTTTTAAGCAATTATTTTTGATAACTCCAGAGGACAAACTTTTAGCACAACAACTTAGGCAACAGAAAGTAGAAAGGTTTGCTGCCAAACTTAGGACCTATAACAACAAAAATTGCCATAGATCCTATAGAGGGATTAGAGATATTTCAGAAATTTTAGAAACATTCATATAAAGCAGAGAAATGTGGAAATCAAGAAAAAACACAAATTGAAATGTATTTATTTATTTTATTTATTGCATTTGTTTATCGGGAAAGTCCACTGGGCCTAAAAGAGCTCATTTTCAGTGGAGGCCCCAGGAGAAAAGCTCAGACAAGAACTTAGATACAGAATAAAATTAAACATTAATTGCGACAGAAGTAGAAACAGTGTTACACATAGTGATTACAGTAATAAGTACATAATATATACATAAAAGCAGGAATTTAGTTGGTTTGATTGCAGTAACATATACATAAAAGCAGGAATTTGGTTGGTTGCCAGATGAATTCAATCAGAGACGTATAAACAGAGCTATATTAATTAGCATTATTGTGCCAGTATCAACAAGTGATGAAAAAATAAAAAATTATGGAGAAAATATCAGTCAGTAGTAGCAAAAAGCATAGGAGTTTAGTTATCATATAAGGA
The DNA here is from genome assembly GCF_019279795.1 of Protopterus annectens. NCBI lineage: Eukaryota > Metazoa > Chordata > Ceratodontiformes > Protopteridae > Protopterus > Protopterus annectens. The sequence continues at coordinate 866,291,804 of NC_056725.1, read as the reverse complement.
GGTTAGATTATAGAGCAGGTACACAGCTAGGAAGAGTTGGGATGATTTTTTAGTATCTGTTTGAAGGTGGTGGTGCTGCCTGTGTTTCTTATAGAAGATTGAAGTGAGTTCCATAGTTTGGTGATGGTGAAGCAGTAGAGGAGTTGACCAGCAGGTAAGGTGGACTTTTCTATTTTTAGAAGCAGATGATTTTCAGATCTTAGTTGTCTGCTGGGTTGGTATTTGGCAAGTAGTGTCAAGAGAGCAGGACAGTCTGTGGGTCTGTAGATTATTTTGTGTGCTGTAGTTAGGTGGGTGAATGAGAGATGGTGGGGGAGTTCCAGTCAGCCTAATTGTTTCAATGAGTTACATTGGTGGGATGAGAATTTGGCCTTGGTGGCAAATTTGGCTATTCTGTTGTAACACATATCAAGTTTGGATTTTGCCGAATTTTGGATATTAGTGAGGAAAGGGGCACCATAAATGAGAGAGGGCAATAAAAAGGTGATTTCAAGGGTTTTTCTAGTAGAGAGGCTAAGAAAATGTTGGTGCCTGTAGAGCATACCGAGCTTTTGGTGTGTTTTTTGATGTTATTGTTTATTTGTAGGTCAGAGTTAAGGTTTTCATCTATAATAATGCCTAGTAATTTAGTGTGTGGGACAACTTCTATAGTGGTATTGTCTTGGGATTGTATAGTGAAGAGTTGATTATCTAGGGGAGTGGTTTTCTTAGGGGTAAAAAGTACTAGTTTAGATTTTTTTTCAGATTTAGGGCAAGATGATTAAGCATCCAAGATTCAGTAGAGGTGAGGGCATTCTGGTGTATTTGCTGGAGTTCAGAGCTGGAATTTGCAGTGCATATTATTGTAGAGTCATCCACATACTAGATTACTGAGCACTGTGAGAGAGTGAAGTGAAAGTTGTAAATAAAGATGCTAAATAAGAGAGGTCCAAGTATGGAGCCTTGGGGTACCTCTGTGGAAGTATTGAGGAAGGAAGAGTAAGACTGTTGCCATTTGGTGGATTCTTGCCTATTGGAGAGATAGCTATTGAACCATTGTAGGGTAGATGGTGAAATGTGGTGTGTGGACAGCTTAGATAGGAGGATATTGTGGGAAATGGTATTGAATGCTTTGGAGAGGTCGAAGAAAAGTGAAGCTATTATTTGCCAGGATCCCATGCCTGGTTAACTGTATCAAGGAAGGATTGGAGGGCAGTAGTGTTGCTGTGTCCTGGTCTGAAACCATGCTGAGAGGGTGATAGAATTTGCTTTTCAAGCAGGTGATTAAGAGTTAGGCATGGATACATTTTTCCAGTATTTTAGAGAGGGGTGAGAGAATTGCTGTGGGTTGAAAGTTTGTGGTGTCTGTGTTGGTGCCGCCTTTGTGTAAGGGGAGAATTAATGCTTTTTTCCTTATGTCTAGGACTAGGGATTCTTTAACCGATCTGTTAATGAGTATGCTGATGGGATAAGGTATAGAGTTTGCAGCTAGCTGTAGGAAGTGTGGGGGTAGATTGTCAGGGGCCACAGTACAGGGTTTTAGCTTAAGTAAATGTTTTTTTATTGTGGAAATGGGTATGGGGGAGAATTTTAGGTTACAGTTGAGGGTAGGATTGTTTTCTGGAATGATTTGGTCATCAGATGTCTTGGTGGTGGTGGTGGTGTTAACTGTAGGAAAGGTGGTGGTTAGGTTAGCTATGGTGTCAATGAAGTAGGAACTGAAGAGGGTAGCAAGTTTGGTGGGGGTTTTGTGTGGGTCAGGGGGTGGGTTGCTTTGAGATCCTGGGTGTAATAGTTGGCTAATGGAGGACCAGAATTTTTTGGGATTATCTTTATGTTGGCTTTGTAGGTGGAGGTAGTGGGCTTTTTTATCTCTGGTTATTAGATGTTTTGCCTGGTTATGGAGCTGCTTGTATTGCAGTAGAGTTGAGGCGTCTTTGTTTTTCTGCCATGATTTACAGATTTTATCCCTTGTGGGCATGACTTATTTGGTGATTTTGACAGCCAGCTTGCTGGTTACGTTTTATTCATTTTTGGCGGATGGGTGCTTGCCTATGTAGGATGTCTGGGAATGTTGAGTTAAAGAATTCAACAGCCTCATTAAGTGGTAGGGATTTGAGGGGTTACTAATTTACTTTAACTAAGTTTTCATTAAGTATTGATGGTTGGAACTTAGTCGAATTTCTGGTTGATTTGTATTGGTGTTGGCCTGGGGTTGGGGTAAATTTGCATAGGATATATGCTAGGTGGTGGTTGCTAATGGTATTATGTAGTATGCCTGCAGTGGTGATATTGTTAGGGTGGGACACTAATATCCAGTCTATTGTGGAGCCCCAATTGTTATTTTTATGGGGTCTGGTGATGTCTTCAATTAGTTGGGAGAAGTTGTAAAGGTTTATGTTTTTCGAGGGGTTGTTTTGGGCACTGTCTAGCCCATCAGTGTTTATATCACCAAGGATGACGGCTTCATTATCTAAGTTTTGGGATGTTCAGGCAAGTATGTTGTCTAATATTGGTATGTTTCCTGGAGGAATATGCAGAGCAATTATGCAAATGTTTTTATAGGTTCATAGGTTCATACTAGGCTATCTGCCCTAGGGCATTTATAAGCCTAGCCAGAGTGTGTTTGGCTTTCGCCACCCATTTTAAATGAATTTTGCTATGCCCTTTTTCAAGGTTAGTATACTGTGCCTCTGTCTAACAGTGACACAGAAGTGATACCCGGGGTAAACCTACGATCTCCCATCCACTCATCAAGATTCCTCTTGAAGAGAGTCAATGAGGGACTCTGCCTAACCTGGACTGGGATTTTATTCCAGAGTGAAGGGAGCCTCTGGGTTATGAATCTGTCCCTCCAGCATGTCCTATTTATTTCAGTGCTGAGGTTCAAGTCTCTCGAGCGCATAGCTCGATGGGATTTGGATTTTCTGAGGTGCAGCATGTCCATTAATTCCGGGTTGGACATGGCTTTATACGTCAGGCACAGATCACCTCTGTGCAGGCGGTATGCCACTGAGTAGAGCTGGAGTTTCTTTAACCGGGCAGCATATGGCATCTGTTTGAGCCCTTTGATCCTCTTGGTGAGGTACTTTTGGGGTCTTTCCAGTTGCTGCAGGTGTCTGGTAAGATACATCCCAAAAGGGGCATTGTACTCAATTATGGGCCTGATGAGCAGCACGATGACCTCCCCTGATCTAGATGTGAATCCCTTCATGATTAGGTGGGCTATATAAAATGTTTTTCTAACCACTTTGGCCACGTGGTTTTCAAATGAGAGATTGCTATCAACTTGGGTCCCCAGGTCCCTAATTACTTCTTCTGTACTTAATGGATTATCACCTATGTGGTAATTTGTGGGCACTTTGTTTTTTCCAAAGGGGATGGCTATACACTTTTTGGCATTTAGCTTGAGGCCATGGCTCTGGCACCAGTTGTCTGTTTCCATGAGGCTTTTTTGTAGGATGCTTGTGTCGGCTGGAGAGTCGATTATGGCGCCTAGTTTGCAGTCATCTGCTAACTTGGTCAGCCACAGTCCTTCCGTGTTGGCCTGTACCTCTGAGAAATATATACCGAACAAGAGAGGTCCCAGGACTGAGCCTTGTGGGACGCCACTTGTAACTGGTTTGGAGTCTGACATGGCTCCAGCAATTCTAACCATGTGAGTTCTGCCCTTGAGCCAATTTGCAACCCATATAGTGACATAGGGGTTTATATTTAAGCTGGTGAGCTTATATATAATGCCCAAGTGGGGTATTGTATCGAAGGCTTTTGCGAGGTCCAGGTAGGCTGTGTGGGCCACCTTCCCCTCGTCAATGGCCTCGGTGACTGTTTCAAAGAAATCGACCAGGTTTAAGAGGCAGGATCTGCCCTTAACAAAGCCGAACTGGGTAGGATCCAGTGTCTGTAGGTCCCCAATATCTTTATTTATGAGATCCATGATGATCCTTTCCATAGCTTTGCAGACCAAGCTAGTCAGGCTTATGGAGCGATAGTTTCCAGGATCCACTGAGACACCACCTTTGTGGAGAGGGACCACTGTTGCTGTACACCACTCTTTGGGTACATATCCTGTAGTAAGGCTGAGATTGAACAGTAGTTTTATGTTTGGGTTTAGCTCTTCTTGGAGTTCATGTAGGATGCAGCCTGGGACACCATCTGGTCCCATTGATGCTGTGTTTTTTGCTTTGGAGAGGGCGGCTCTTACCTGAGCATCTGAGATGTCAGGGGGGCAGCACTCTGCTGGGATAGATATTTGCCCTTTTGGTGGGGGGGGAGAAGTTTGCGCTGAACCTGTCAGGATGTTGGTAATGTCTGTGGGTTTGGTGTATGTTTTGTCATTTTGGACTAATTCTGAGCATATCTGGGAATTCCCACCCAGGTTCCTAACATAACTAAAGAAAGTCTTGTGATTATCCTTAGTGTCCTGTGCAATTTTTCTCTCAAAGCTGGCCTTAGACGATTTTATGAGTGCCTGTAGTTTTTTGCTAATACTGATCAGAGATCCCTTCCCTTTTTGGGATTTTGCTCTATCATGTAGTAGCTTCCTCCTTCTATTGTATAGTTTGTTTATGGCTGGGGTCCAGCAGACAGGACGCCTGCCTTTGGAGGATTGGGTCTTGGTTTTATTTGGGATTGCATGATCCATGCATTCCTGAAGGTGTTCATAGAATGCATTTATAAAGGATTCTGTGGTCTGGGCCGTATTTTTCACAGGCCCGGGGGCTTTGAAGGATTCCACCTCGGTTTTGAGGAGTGTGAAATTGGCTTTAGAGAAGTTTTTCACTGTGGTTTTCTGGGCAGGGGGTGGGGACAGGATGTGAATATCCAGTGAGATTAGTTTATGGTCTGATCTTACCAGTGAGGGATACACTTCTGGTCTGGAGCATAGAGCCCCCATGTTGGTGATGATCAGGTCCAGTATGTTTTCCCCTCTTGTGGGAGTGGTAACAAGTTGTTCCGTAGCATTTGAGTTTATAAATTCTAGGAACCTTTGGGCTAGGGTGTTGGAGCTAGAGTAATGCTCCCAGTCTATGTTTGGGTAGTTGAAGTCGCCCAATATAATGGTGTTTGGAGAGACCTTCATATTTTCCAGTGTTCTCAGGAAGGCCAAGTGGGGTTCCTGGGCTTGGGAGGGTGGTCTGTAGCAGGCTATAAACTGGAAGGCAGTTTTACCCACTGTTAGTTGCACATGGATAGTCTCTGATGCTTCGTGCTGTGCCACCAACCTGGAAGTGTGGGTATCTTTGACGAATATTGATACTCCCCCTCCTTTTGTGGTTCGGTCCAAGTTTTGGGTCCAAAAAGCATGGTATGAGGTATAACCTGGTAGTGCTGGGGTGCTCTCAGGAGCCTTGAACCAGGTTTCTGTTACTGCACAGATATCGATGTTCTCCATGCTAAGGAGAGTTTCAAGTGCATGCATCTTGAGGTTTAGACTTCTGGCATTGAGTAGCATTACTCTTAGTTTCTTATCACTTGTGATACCTATGGAGGTGGGTTTGTCTTTTGAGCCTTGCCTAAAAAAGGCACTATGGGGGTGGCAAGAGCGTTTGCCAATATCCGAAAGCCCAGGGGTGACAGGTGCAAGCCGTCCCTAGCGAAGCATTGTGGCTTGTCGAGCATGTCATCCCAGCCTGACAGGCATTGGATCCCCTTTGAATGACACCAATACTTAAGCCAATTGTTGAAATTGATCATCTTGTCTTCATATTGTGGCTTGGTGAGGGTAAGATGCTACTCAAGGTCAGGGTCATACCAGCCTGGGCTACATGCTCAGAGAGCTCCTCTATGTCTCTTTTCATGTAGTCCTGGGAGGTACGTCTCAGGTCATTCACACCAGCATGGACAATGACTGAGTCATATTTGTACTTGCCTTGGAGTGACCTGAGTGGTTGTGTTATGTGGCGGATCCTAGCGCCCGACAGGCGCTTGTTAAGTTTTAATAGAGAGATTAGTACTTCAGCTGGGGAGAAGTTGGGTGTTGGTTTTAAGTAGGGAATTAAAGTATATTTGCTAGGGAAGAGTATTGCTACTCCCCCTCCTCTCTTGTGGGGCCAGTTGGCTCTTGACTAGGCATGAGTAGCCTGGGGGGAGAAATTTGGTGTCTTTTACATATGATTTCAGCCAGGTTTTCGTAACTGCTATAATATCAGGGCTGTTTTGTGAAATCCATGACTGGAATTCAAGTATCTTGTTTCTAAGGCTTTGGAGATTTATGAGTGAGTTGCTAGGTTTGCAGGAGGGGGGCTGGTTTGGGTTGTATATCACTGCACTGGGCTATAATGCTTTGGCAAATTATGTGGGTTATACGTATCATTTATTTTCCTAAAAATGGTATAGTTGCTGGTGGTGGTATGATAATGGGGGTGTCGTTGGAGAGGTACAATTGTTACTTTGGATAGTACAGGGGTATTAGCTGTGAATAAGGTAGGGTGAATGTCCAAGTAACTTGATAAATGTGGGTTATGTGTGGTGGTTGTACAGGTGGGTGTAGGAGATATGCTGGGTGTCTGGAAAGTTGTTATTATTGTTAGGAGAGAAAGTGTAAGTGAGAGAAGTGAGATCATAGTAATACTAGTGATGGGCATGATGGTGATTGGGTGCAGTGTGATAACAGAATGAATACGAGCAGGACAGTGATAGTTTAGGGGATGTAGCACTATATGGCCCTATTTAGAAATGGGTGGGCAGGAAAAGTATGACTGGGGGGATAATTACGGGGGGTTATGGGATAGATGGAATAGAGGTATGGGAGGGTCAGGCTAGGTATAAGGTTAATGTTATGGGGTGAGCAGATGTAGCGGGCCCAGCACCCATAGGGAGAAGAGCTGAAAAACTATCAATTTAAGGTGAGTAATAAACTTAAAATATCAGTATCCAACAAAAGATTAATCTAAGTAGCTCTGGAATACTTTAAATAATTATTACTGTAAACACACAAACAGGGTTGTTGGGCAGTTGTAGAGAGAGTTGTGATTAGAAGCAAAAATGTACTAATTTAAACAGTAAATGCTTGGGACTAGAAGATTGTGTGTGTGTGTGTGTGTGTGTGTGTGTGTGTGTGTGTGTGTGTGTGTGTGTGTGTGTGTGTGTGTGTGTGTGTGTGTGTGTGTGTGTGTGTGTGTGTGTGTGTGTGTGTGTGTGTGTGTGTGTGTGTGTGTGTGTGTGTGTGTGTGTGTGTGTGTGTGTGTGTGAGTGAGAGTCAGGGTATTATGATGCCATCTAGTGGCAAATGGCTGGAATAATAGGGAATGGAAAACCCTTCATTGTTGTGCATACACTTTTTAAGCCTTAGAGCTTTACAAAAACTAAGTTGTAATTCACCTATTACAACAGAAAAGCTGTAAGGTGTCGAGTTCTTGCTTCCTGGAGATTGTATTTAGATAAGATAGCCAGCTTCAGTGGACAGAGTAGATTTTGTTTTATGCAGTTAATCCAAGGTTGGGGGGGGTCATCTGGTAAGAAACCCGTGCAAACTATTGCAACAGAAAAGCTGTAGGGTGTCAGGTTCTTGCTTCCCGGAGGTTTTATTTAGTTAAGATAGCCAGCTTCAGTGGACAGAGTAGATTTTGTTTTATGTAGTTATGGATGACTTAAATATGCCAAGGGTAGTAGATGATTCTCAACAGTTAACAATTAAGCTAGGAGGAGATAAGATAAAAAATGGTGCTGTATAACCAATCTGCAGGAAAGTCTCCAGGAATGGATGATATTCTGGTGGAAGTTTGAAAGCTAGGGGGAAAGACAATGGCCGGGATTCACTAATCCTCCATGTAAGACTAGCTAAGTCTTACACGGAAACTGCAGTCTAAGAGTATGATGTCAGCACATCATGCATATTCATGAGGGCGTGCTGACTCAACTCTAAGGCTAACACAGAGCGTGCACGAGTGCAGGGGGCGTGTCAGACTGCCGAGCAGTCCAAATATCCATTACCCTGCAAGTGCCTAAACTGCAAATGTCAACTGAAATGAGCGAGTCCGCTCAAATGTCTACATACCCAACACTACACTCCCCCACATTCTAAATCCCTGTACAAGTTTAAAATGTAAAGCTTTCCTATTTTTTTTTTTTATTATTCCCGATACAGCTGCCCATATTTGCGCGTGTATACGCGGGTTTGCCCATTGCTTAGCTACAGTTAGCAGTGTAGACATAGAAGAGGATAATAAACTACTTATATGCAAATTAAGCCAAATAGCAATAGCGTAGTGGTAGAGCGCTCGCACAAAGAGGAGGCATTCCCAGTTCGAGTCCTGCCACTCCCCTTCCTATTTTCTGTAGGAAATGTGTGCATAAAAAGAATTCCTAACATTTACCTTTTAAATTACAGTAAAATGCATTGAAATGGCCTATGTGGTATTGAACGATATCTTATATATATATATATATATATATATATATATATATATATATATATATATATATATATATAAGAAGGTGGAATGGTCATGCATACTGATAAATGCATAAGTAACGTATCTTAAGCAATGTGAAGCACTGCTAAGCAAAGTTTACTAGTATTAAGCACAGTTAAGTATAATTGCTCATAGCTTAGCACTGCTTTAACTAGCGCAATAGTTTTGCGCAGAGCTGAGCATCGCGCCAACTTGTGCAAACAAAACATGTTCGCGCAGAGCTGCGCAACGCGATAATTAACGCAATGTTGGGCAACGTCGGGCAGCATAGAGCAACATCGAGCAACGTTGGGCAAAGTTGAGCAAAGTCGGCTAAACACAGCCACACCTCCTAGCCGGTCTGGCCAGTAGTAAAATAAAAAGCAATGACAGGCCTCGAACCCGGGATACTTTGCACCATAATCACAGTACTAAACCACTAAGCCATGACCGCTTTAAATATGGATGCATTTCCAACACATATATATCAATGGAAGTTTACCCATTGCTAAGCAGGTTTGCTTTTAGCTGAGATTTTTCAAAACCGGCCAATCACAAATAAGTGTGGGAAATGAGGCATATTTAAGCTCCATAGGCAGGAATAATTGCCATAACTGGTTGTATCTCCCATCTGCAGACAGTATGGCTGGTGTTGGAGAGGGCTCTCATTTTTGAGCACAACGGTGGGGCATTGAGGATTCAAAAGTAATGGTTTGGCTCCTCGTCCATCATCATGATGCAAGACTCCTGCAGGGCCAGTTTCAGGGCACTGAGTACAAAGCGGAAGCCTGGAACTGTCTACCACATGATCTCACCAGTGCCACAGGCATCCCTCGGACTGGTGAGCAGGTCAGACACCACTACTCAGACCTGAAGAGACGCAGGGAGGACCGACTGAACCAGTGGATACAGGAGGCCCGTGAAATGGAAAATGCCCGACTACTGAGTATGTAGCCATGGAATGAAGTATGTAAGAATTGCTATTGTAGTCTATATTATGGATAGGTATGTCTCAATATCCCTTCATTTACTTCACAGCTGCAGGTGTCCATGCTGTGAATCAGCAAGCCTATGCAGATAGGCTGCTAAGGCTGCACCACCAGGCAGGTTAGTAATTATTCTGCATGTGTTGTCATATAAAAGAAGTGAGAGAGCCTGAAAAAGAGTGTTGTAATCCATTAATAAAGGTATAATAAGTGTTGAATAACTTCTCTGCATGTACTGTTATATAAAATAAGTGAGACAGCGTGAAAAGGTGTTGTAACCCATTAATAAAGGTATAATATGTCTTGAATAAAAGACCTCTGCATGCACTGATATATCAAATAAATGAGATAGCCACTAGAAAAGTGTGTAATGTAATTAATAAAGGTATAATTCCTGGAGTGTGTCTGTGTCACTTTCTTCGATATGTTGTTGTACCCTTGCATTATAGAAGTAGTACTATTGTATTAAGTGCAGTCAACGCACACATGGGTAGGCCCATATAATGTGGATGATGGGAGTGCCAGTAGCTGTTAAGCATATATACAGTCCTCAACTGTCAGTTCATGGCCGGCATGTACAGGTTAATCTGGCACATGAGTAGCTTGTTATTGTGTTCCCCAGAAATGTCAGTGTGCTGCTAGAAATGTAGGGGGCTGTTAACATATACCTGATAATGTCACCTGAACACATCCAGATATGTAGATATATAAATATAAATGAAATATATAAATATGTAGCAGTAACATCTGCATCCAGGACAGTTTGTATGTCAGATACAGGTCAGGTATATCAAGAACTAGCAAAACCCATTTCACAATTTAACGGACATTGCCTAGTGTAATAATATATGTAGAGGATATATAACTGCAGTCAATAGGAATGTAGTGTAAACTATAAGTATATATAAGTTGTTAATGGAGGTATCTTTTTACACCCTACTGTATGTGCATAAACAATGCAATTCCACACCTCATAACATTTGTTGGGACACATGTCCTATTGGTTTATAAATATCTGCATTTACTTTGATGCATGTGCCCTGTTCACATACCACAATCTTGGTGGCCTGTTGCCACCAATCAATCCTGCATGCTGTTGGAATGTCCACTGTTGTTCTATATATGCATGTGTTATGCTTGCTGTTCAACTGTTGGAACTCTGGTGTGTTGGGTTAATGGGAATACAACTGTATGCTGTTACAACTAAATTGGAATGCTGTTGGCTACTACTAACCCATATTGTCATTAAATCCTCCAAAACAGAGAACGTATGGGAAGGCCGGTCCGAGCGGACCCACCTGTCCCACCTCAGCTGGCGATGGCACCTGGCACCAGCAGGTCTGGTGCCCAGCCTGGGACCTCCTCCTCCATTGGTCCTGTGCCACCTTCGGGTGGAAGCACTGCAGGGGATGGGGCTCATCCCCCCTGTGCAAGCATGGCCAGAGGAGGGCCACTTATCACCCTCTGAATGGTCCAGGCTGTGGTGCGTAGGGAGATCGAGCGTTCAGTCGCTGATCCTCTATGCCAGCTCAAGGCAAGAGTGGCGTGACTCATGGGTGAGCCTGCCCCTCCTACGCAGCCCCCAGCACAGCCACCCTCCGGGCTGTGAAGGTGCAGTGGTGACTGCCGATGGGTGGGGATCTCAGTTCCACTGTTGCCATCTGTGGGCTCATGGGCTTGTGATTTCCAAATATCCTTCCCCATCAATGGTGTTCAGCCACGCCATGTGTCATATTTCACCCCTGTATGCATCTTGTTTGCCTTGTCTGTTTACCTCCCCAACCTACCTCCCAAAATATACCTACTTCCCCTACTCACATTCCACTCTCACCTGAAAAAAAAAAAAGGGCCATCTGCTCCCACAAAAAAATTATGCCCCATACATAGCTGCCCATTTTGCACACATGTCCGCTGGACACATAAACTGAAATTTAATTGGCAGTACAATATACTTCGTTGTCCTCACCCCTCTCTCAGGGGTGGAAGGTTTCTAATTTCCCTCCAAATTACTAGTATATGCACAGCTGTTGCTGTTAAAGAAATGGGCAGCTATGGACCTTCCCTACACCTGTCCTGCACATCCTGAGCTGTTTTCCCTACTGCCTTTCCCTCTTTGTGCCCCTTTTTCACCACTTTCCTATCTCCCCATTTTTTTTCTTTCAAAGAAATGAGCGCGGGGGTTAGCGGGAGTAAGCACTTTTAAGCAATAGTTATCGGGTTTGCGTGAGTGTGCATTTGTGTGCACTTAGCTAAGTATTGCTAAGTGTCGCGCAAACCCATGCAAACCCGCTTACAACTGCTTAAAAGTGCCTTAGTCACCCTGCATGTGAGGGCCCTTGTTTTGCTCAGCAGCAAAATAAAACACCACTGTCAGTCTCGAACCCCGGACCTTGGACACACTAGACTGCATGAAGTACCACTAAGCCACAGTAGATATACAGCAGGTTGTTGCTGAAATATATATATCATGCATCAGAATGAGTGAATGTAAAGGTAAGATAGGAATGCCATAACACAAAACCTGTTCTGTGGAACTTTACCAGCAGTTGTTGTGGAATAGCATTACGTGACTGTGATAACAGAACCAGCCATTTTAGCAGTAAATAATGTTACAGCAGCACTTTACAACCCCCACACAGTATCATAGCAGGACAATCCCCACCCAAATGTACAAAATACCTGTGTGTTCAAGGTCCAGTAAGGATGTAGGTAGGCATACTCAGTACTGGAATTGTCCAGTTTAAATGAGCATCCTGTGCTAATGTCAACAAAAAAACACAAACTGTGCATAAGTGAGTACATTAATATCCACAGTATAGCAGTTCACAAACAGTTCATGTGCCAAATGAAAACATCTCAATAACTACGTATGTATGGCAGCTAATTGCATAAGTAGAAAAGAAACTACATACTCCCATGTATCTTGTGTTAGCATTTGTAGGGGTGAGTACAATTCTACACTGACAATTGTGTACTGAAAGTGGCAACATTCAGGTCTGAGTACAACATTCAAATCACTGGCTACACCCCTAGCATCAGATACAAGAAGTACACCAACCTTCTGACTTACACAACGGTGTCCACAGCAAACAAGCATGGTCCCCACTTTGAAAAGCTAAAAGGGCTATGCCTACCTGACCAAGCAATTTATAGCATTTGGTTGCTATGACAGTGAGTACTGCAAATGGTGGCCAAAAATTGGTACAGAGGCCATCACATGCACATGTGCAGATACCTGTAAAAGCAGGCTGTACTAGCTGTCCACACATGCAATCATTTCATTGCAGGAACAGAGAGAGAGGGAGAGAGAGAGCATTATAGAGCAACACAGAGGGACACAGAGAGACACAGACCACAGCAACAGGAAAAAAAATATATAAAAGAAAATATATATGAAAAAATATATATTGAAAAAAATATATATTGAAAAAAAATATATTGAAAAAAATATCTTGAAAAAATATATATTGAAAATATATATATATTGAAAACAAAAGTATATTGAAAAAAAGAAAATATATTGAAATAAAAAAATATATTGAAAAAAAGAAAATATATTGAAAAAAATATATTGAAAAAAATAATATATTGAAAAAAAATATTCATTAAAAAATATATAGAAAAAATGTAATATATTGAAAAATATAATATATTGAAAAAAATATTTTGAAAAAAAAAATAAGACATAAACAAAACAAAGTGTACAAAACACACGGAACTGACTACTACAAACACATACAAAGGAAGGTATTTAACAGATATGTATTTACTGGCATGTAGTAGATGTTTTTGAAGAGTACTCTACATAGTTTGAACCATCCATATGTGGCAGCAGTACGTATCTATGCACAGATGCCCTGCATAACTACTGCCATGGAGAAATCAGTGTGTAGCTGTGTGCAGTGGGATATGACTGTGACATATGTAGTGAAGCATTAAATGTCAAACATCTGATCCATGTTATCTGTGTTCTGCACAGTAGTATGTACAATGTCTGTTTGAGGGAGTAGCGCATACAGTTATGTAAACATGGATGTGACAGAATAACAAATGCATGATAGTCATATTAACGTGTAGCTTAGCATTGGCAACAGATGTACCAGTCTAGTATGGTAATTTAGCATTTGCAGCTATATATACACCCTCTAATATTACTGTGTGCTCACATGTGACACCTGTTCGTGTTGCAGCAAGGCCCAACAGGTCAGCCGTGAGGTTCATGGACTTACAACAGTGTGGTCCTTGTGTGTGTATGGCACACACATATGGAGAGATCTATCTGTGTTAGATATATTAGCATCTGTACATGTGCATAGAGCAAGGGACATACTGCAACTGTTTGTGAAAGGTGGATATATATATATATATATATATATATATATATATATATATATGTTGTTGAAGGTTGTTATGTGCATATTTCTAAGTAGGTTGTAGTGTGTGGCAAACCAGACAGTATACAGTGCTGGTATATGACATGTGGTGGTTGAACGCTGTGGGTATGATTCATCAGGTTTGCAGTGTTGCAGCCAGTGAGGCCTGCTAAATCTACATGGGCTGAGAACACCTTCAATGCATTCCGCACAACACTGTGCAATATTACGACATAACTGTATACCTCACAACCTTCCCATACTTGATATTCCCACCATGAAAGGTGGACTGTATATGTGCCTATATGTATATCTATATGTACACCAATGGATGTTTATATGTATGTGTGTGTGTATATATATATATATATATATATATATATATATATATATATATATACAGAGAGAGAGAGAGTGAGAGAGAGAGAGGGTCATATTTATTGCAACAGATGCCTGGTGACAAAGCCATGGACTCAAGCTCAGTGTTGACACTGCATTGGCATCCCTCCTTGCAAAAACTCAGTACCCATTAACTACCACATAGGTGGTAGTCTACTTAACACCGAAGGTGTGATAAGGGACCATGGGACACAGGTGGACAGTAGTCTCCCCTTTGATAGTCACAGTGCCACACTAGTCATGTAATCTGTCTACGTGGCAGACGTCATCACAAAAGGTGTGTCATCCAGGGAAATATAGGTCAGTGTTCCCCTCTACTCCACACACATAAAACCCATTATAGAGTACAATGCCCCATGTGGTGTGTACCTCACAAGACATCTACAGCAATTGGAAAGGACACAGACATACCTCACAAAGAGTAATACCAGCCTCAAACAGATGCCCTATGCAGACCGTCTCACAAAACCACAGCTAGACTGTGTCACATACCGTCTACCCAGAGGTGACCTCTGCCTAACATGCAAAGCTATGTGAAACCCAGAGCTGTTGGACATGCTCCACGTAAACAGATCACAATCCCTATGAGCTACACGCTCTAGGGATCTAAACCTTGTCACCTCAATAAACAGCACATGCTGGAGTGATAGATCCCTATCTCAGAGACATCCCATACTCTGGAACAAACCACCTATCAATAGCAAACAAAACTCCTAATTAGCAGTCATCATATATAAACCTGATGATTGTATGGGAGATAGGAAATACACCCCGGGAATCACCTCTGTGGCTCTGCTTGACAGGGCCACGCGAAATGAAATTACCTGTGTGTCAAAGGCCAGGGTAGCATATGGCTAGACATCTATAGGTCCTAGGGCCAGTAGCCTATAACCTACCTATGAACTGATACACACCCACATGTACTTGTTGCAATAATTGCTAAGTGAGGTTGACTGAGTGTGATGGTGAATGTGTTGGTGAATGTGTCAGAGTTCTGTATATGTGTGATAGCTAAGTGGGAAACTGTTTCTGTCATGGTATTATGTGTTCTAGCTGTGATCCCAGCAAAAGATGTGTGTGCTATTGCTAGGCAGAAAAAGCAGTATGCCAGATAGTCTGACGTAGTCTGTTGGTGTCAACTGGGGTGTCCCATTGTAGGCTACAGCAGTACATGTATGCTTATTGAGTGTTACTGCTGGTGAATCCATCCCCTGAATGATCTGTAGTACTACCTGAAGCTGTATGCCTAAACAGCACAGTATGGTGTATGTCCACATGTCTTGGAACCACTGTTTTGTTTGTTCCCCGTAGTCCTCACAGATGACATACCTCAGGCATAAGGTCTTGTAACTACTGACACACAGTACTGTATGGAACACAGGTAAAGTTCATGTGGGTTGCCATGCCTTTGTGTCTGGTATGTATGTCTGATGTGTGTCTGTGTATGCCTGTACCATGGCCTTGGTCATATGTGTGTTACAGGATATAGGTGCGTATCTAGCAACATGTATAATCTAGTACAGCAGTATGCCACCTATATTGACGAATGCGCACATATGTTAGGCAGGGGTTTGCCATCAATGACTAGTGTGGTATACTGATAATACTGTAACTGGACTTTACAATCATTGCAATGGATTACATGTTACGTTATGCATTAGCTTGATATATACCCCCTGTGGCTAGGTGGTGCATTGTGTCGCATACAGTGTGCCATGTACTGTTGTATAGTCTTACATACTGGTTTATCTTTGTTGCTGTGAAAACATGGTTTGATATATAGAGTGTGCCAGGCACTGTCAGGCAGTTGTGGGTTGAGCACTGATATGTGGTATTGAAAGTGTGTATCCTTTGACAGCCAATAGGTTGCTATATATGGCAGTTAAATTATATCTGTACTTTAGAATGTTATGTGTGCCACTTGACTTGCTCACACATATTGTTTCATTGTCTTCCAGGGTCATGGCCCACCATCGTAATCCCTCATACAGCCCAGTAGAGGAGGAAGTGATTGCAGCCACCATGGTTCAGCACTATGCCCTGCTGTTCTCAAGAACCAGCCAGGACCATCATGAGCGGACTGTACTGTGGAAAGATCTTGTCCGTAGGGTAAATGACATAGGCATGCATAACCGGACATATGAGCAGGTACGCCATCACTGCAGTGATTTAATTAGACATGGCCAGCAGCGTGCGTCTGATATCCGTAGACAACAGCCTGCCACAGGTGGTGGGGTAGCCATCTATCCTCCCCTCACCAGAGTGGAGGAGCTGCTCCTGAGCCTGGTGGCTCCTGGCCAACAATAACAACAACAACTAGCATGCATCATTATGGAGGCTGGAGTCACCCAGCAAGTTGACATGGAGCGTGTAGGTAACATGGCATAGTTGTACACTACTGTTACCTCTATTAGTAGATCATGCTTATGTGAGATGTGCACTGTGTATTTACAAGATGTGGTGCCTAGTGTTGTGCAATAATAATAATTCGGAATATAATATGCAGCCCTGTGACTGTCAACAGTCATACTACTGTAAGATTGCAAACACATAGTAGCAATGCCACAGTTGTTGCCACTGACAAACTGTCTCATATCCTTGTAGGTCCCTCTGGTGTGACAGCAAGGCAGCAGACCCATGCTGGTGAATGTGTTCTATATTTAATATCGCTAATTAAATGTGCATGTCATAGGTGAGGTGTAGGCCATGTACACATCACACACCAGCGCATAATGCATGCTGTGCATGTTTGCTGTGAGACTATGCACATCTCAGTAATGTGAGTAGCTGCCTCAAACACATGCAATACACAGAACATCCCACACAATTGTGGCAACACTGTAGTGGACGTTGGATAGGCAGAGTTGATACACATGCACACAACACACACAACTGTGTCATATGCAGTACACGTTAACATGCTACACATGGCGTATTCAGACACCCGCTGTAAGGTCACACTTCAGTATCCCAAATGTCATCCACACAGCACGCATAATATACCTGAGGGGTAGAGGCCTCTCATGTGGCTGTGTGACACTCTTCAACACATAACACATTCATGTTAGGCAATGCCCCCTATCAGGCACCTTACGAAGCCATGTAACAACTGGCCATGAAATGGTGAATGTAGCCATGGTGCTGCAGTTCAGGTACAGCATGCTATGTGCCGGTCTGGCACACATTAGTAGCCTTGAGTGACCACATGATGCTGCATGATGATGTCTCATGGTACTACACCCCATCCAGTTACAGTGGCCACAGTACTACACATATCATTAATTGCTATGCACCTCAATGTTGTGTGTGTGCAAACATATGCACCTATACACAATATGCATAGCAATCACCATTTGTACAAAGTAACACACATGTTTTGTAATGTTATTGAGTGTATAGGTCACATAGCACACATTGTGTATGTGTGATGTTTAATGTTGCAGTTGTGTGGTAGCATGCCATGTCATGGCTGGCACTGGCATGTCCACAATATGTCCTACACTCACCATAGCCACTGTATAATGGCTATGTTGAGCAATGGTATTCCATCAGGTATACATGCACCACTCATCCTGTGTGCATACTAGCATGCATGTGCTAAACCTGTGTCCACAATTATCTGCTAAAGACACAGATGCTCTAATCAGAAATGGATATCTATGTGACACACTGATACACATCCAGCCATGGTATATATACCTGTGAGTGATGGTGCACAGGACATTGCAGAGCTTTTAATACTTGCACAGCAATGTTGTGTCCATGTACACATTGCGTTCCAGGGTGAGGCCAATCACTGAACAAAACACACATTCATCAAAGCCATGTATACTATTATTAGCAAGGGCTGTCTACACTCACACTGCATGCTGTTGAGCAACACATGTCCTGCATGCTGTCACGTTTGATATAAATGTTTGGCTTGTGATACTGTACCCCACCATCACACGCTATTGAGTATGTTCGGATTGCTGGTGATGTGTGTGTGTGTGTGTGTGTGTGTGTGTGTGTGTGTGTGTGTGTGTGTATGTGTGTGTGTGTGTCTATTTTAGTGAGGAGTGTATTTGTGTGCATGTGCTCATGTGTGCATGTGTTCACGTGCATGTGTTCATGTGTGCATGTGTTCATGTGTGCATGTGTGCATGTGTGCAGACATCATGTACAGGTAGTAAAGTGTGTTTCCTGTCTCCCTCTCACAGGTGCTGATTTTGGGCTGGTTCACTGCAGCAGGGAAACTGATGTCACTGAGCATGATAGTGATAATGATGATAGATGTGTTGAGGCACAGGCATGTTTGCCAGGGTCAACAATCGGCAGTACACAAGTGTCCACCCCATCCATGCACACAGTCATACTGCCAATACATCCATCACCAATGCCCTTAGCTGAGGGACAGCGTACAGCCGGCATTGGCCAGGACAGTGTGGAATCCTTGGCACATGCATCCCAACACAGCAGCCATACCCAGATGTCTGGAAGGGTACCACATAGGCAGATGTCCATGGGGTTCTCGTTGAAGCACTGCTGCTCATCATGCCACTAGCAGTCGTGCCAGAGGTCTTACAACCTCACACATGTTCCAGACTGTCATGGAGGCACAGGCACGTATGGAACGGTACACCAGACAGGGACTAAGGGCACATACTGCCATAATTGACAGTATCCGTGACCTAGCAGGTGCCAGCTGTCATTACACTGAGGTCACTGATAGATGCTGGGGTGAGACATTAGATGTCCTCCGCAATGTCATGCCCATGTGTCAGGACAGTGTGGGATGGCTGAGTCGTCGACGTGGACATATGCCAGCAACATCAGCAGCTGACAGTCGCCACAGATGTCCCTCAAGTCACAGCCACTCCCGTAGTGCCAGTACCAGCCCCAGCAATGTTGGGGGTGGGCTGTCCATAGACCATCCTAGAAGACCACGTGCATGTGGCTCTGGACAGTCCCAGCAGGGACCTGGGTCCAGTGTACATCCATCTTCCTCTGGGGATAGTACCGAGTCGGGCTTAGTACCTGATAGTGTCAGTAGCACCCCTGCCAGGCACAGGTACCATATCCATGGCCAGAGACGGTGATCTGTAAAGCCTGGCAGGTACAGTCTGTGGCTGTCTCACATATACCCGTATATGGCAGCCAAATGGTGGAACTGTGTGCAGGCAGACACACACACACATAAACAAGACACCTAGGGCTACCACATACATGCACACATTACATCAACATTGGCCCATAGCAGTACTCTTGGCCCTCACACACACACACACACACACACACACACACACACACACACACACACACACACACACACACATACATGTCGATTGTATGGCTCAGTGTAGGCCTCTGGCAAACCATTAACACACCCTGTGCATATGATGAAACCTGTGCCACCTCTGTAACATCGATGCAGGAACAGGCTACCATGGTGCTGATGCACAGGGTGACTTTATAGCAGTATAGTATAGCAATGTTAGCATGTTGTCAGCAGTAGAGTGTAATGATATGCTTGAAGGTGTAGCTGAGCAGGCATGATGCATGTAAGCTATGATTGTCAATGTAGTAATGTTTACACCAGGGTTAGTTCCAATAGTGTATTGTCCGCCCACATGCCACTTGGCTGTGTGTAGTATTGGCAGCATGTGTTAGAGACTGGACAGTATGTGTGGGATGTGTGTGGCACAGATTTGCAGGTGTACATTTGTGAACATGGTGGAGGTGCACTGTCTGCATGTACGTGCATAGTGGACACATGGGCAGGGTGACATGCCATGTATTACACAGTAACACTCCATAGTCTCGATTGGTGGCCAGTATGCATTGTACTACACACATTTTGGAACTTGACTACACGTGTGTATGACATGGTTTGACACTGTGTTGTGGGTGATACTGTTACTATCTGTCACTGTTTTGCATTCTGGTAGTATACATAACTTCAACAGCCTGACTATAACCAGTTGTTAGATGATGTCTTGACAACTGACACAGATGAAAGACACACAGTAACATTTGGATCCTTCAGGTACTATACTATGCCAGTAACCAGTGGTATTCACCTGCACCCATTACTGAGACCACTCCTGTTTGGCATATAGCTCTCTTAGGTACAAGCAATCACAGTAGGGATATGTCCGTCCACGTGTGGTAATGCATACTGTGGCCTATAATGCATTCTCCAGATGACACACACATCCTCCACAAGGGTATCACACAGACAGATCCCTGTTGTCAAACCCATGCTGTAAAGCTATAAGCCAACCAAAGCATAGTCATCCACCTTTACGGAACATAATATCCCCACAGTACCACATAGGTAGTAGCCACCAACATGAAGAACAGGTACCAATGTGTACATGCAGCCAAGTGGTACGTCATTTCTCCTTTGATAATCACATTTCCAAAGGTATGTTTAAATCCCTCGGTGGATCACATAAGCAATAAGGGGTCTGCATGCATATCCACAAAGATTGTTGTACACCTATAATGAATAGCCATCATTGATAGACCCTGCTGTGTTTGAACAGGTCTGACATATACCTCGGCCATAAACCCTCACTCACACAATTCTATAGAAACCATAATGAGTGTATGTGACACAGTTGACCTAGGCCAGGGATCACTGCAGTGGCTGGCCTTGTCACAAGCATGCAAATGTGACCTAAGGTCTGGAAAGCAGCAGCACACTCTTGAAAAGATGACAGATGTGTTCTTGGAGAAAGCAGGGTTCCCACACATGCAATAATTGAGGTCACATGTACGTATACGTATTTGCCACACAGTACCTCACATGTGCAATGCACATACTGGTGTCATACTGAAATGTCATACAGTAGTAAAAGCAAAACCCACAACCCATTGACCAGCAGTGTCACACACATAGAGCACACACACACACTCACCAAGTGCAGGATTCAAACCCCTACCTAACTACTTCATGAGACTAGAAGAGTATGTATTCACACGACACGCTATACACATTACTGTGAGTTCTCTTTTCCACAGGTATATTTGTAGGATGGTGACATCATCAGACCTGACAAAGATTAGTATACCACTTTTAAGCTGTTTGAGTACTCTCCAAGAAGTTTGCTCCTCTCCCAGGAGATCACACACAAACAGACACACACTTGTCAAGTGCTGGATTCAAACCCCTACCGAACTGGTTTATGATATGACAGGAGTAAGCATTTATACGATGCGCTTTATACATTACTGTGAGTTCTCTTTTCCACAGGTATATTTGTAGGACGGTGACATCATCAGACCTGACAACGATTAGTATACCACTTTTAAGGTGTTTGAGTACTCTCCAAAAAGTTTGCTCTTCTCCAAGGGAATCACACACAAACAGACGCACACACTTGTCAAGTGCAGGATTCAAATCCCTACCTAATTGGTTTATGATACTACAGGAATACACATTTACACGACGTGCTATACACATTACTGCAAGTTCTTTTTTCCACAGGTATATTTGTAGGATGGTGACATCATCAGACCTGACAACGATTAGTATACCACTTTTAAGGTGTTTGAGTACTCTCCAAAAAGGCTGCTCTTCTCCAAGGGGATGACACACAAACACACACTTGTCAAGTGCAGGATTCAAACCCCTACCTAACTGGTTTATGATACTACAGGTGTACACATTTACACAACACGCTATACACATTACTGTGAGCTCTAATTTCCACAGGTATATTTGTAGGATGGTAACATCATCAGACTAGATAAAGTGGGTTACATTAGGTGACATTGGGTGGGCTACATAGAAGGAATGTCTAAACACTTTGGCCATGTGATCATCAAAGGAGAGTTTACTATCTAACTGTGTCCCCAGGGCCTTCATGACTTTCTCCATACATACTGGAGTACCACCTATGTGGTAAATTGTTTGCACTTTTTTTTAGCCAAAGGGGATGACTATGCATTCTTTGGCATTCTTCTTGGGGCATTGTTTTGACACCAGGTATCTGTCTCTGTAAGTCCCTTCTGGAGGATGTGTGTGTCAGCCATAAAGTCGATTATGGACCACAGCTAGCAGTCATCTGCAAACCTGTTCAGCCATACTCCTCCCGTGCTTGCCTGTACCTCTGAGCAGTGTCTGCTGAACAGGTGGGGTCCCAGGATCAAGACCTGTGGGATGCCATTTGTGACTGTCTTAGAGTCGGACATGGCACCCGCAACTCTGAACATGTGTGTTTGATCTGTGAGCCACTTGGCCACACATCCTGTGACATAGCTGTTGATGTTCAGGCTGGTAAGCGTGTCCATGATGACAGAGTGGGTAATGGTGTAAAAAGTCCTTAGTGAGGTCCAGGTGGGCTGTGCAGACTACTTTCACCTCCATCTATGTCCTTGGTAACTGTTTGAAGTAAGTCAACTATGTTTAGGAGGCAGGATCTGCCTTTAACAAGGCGAGGTTATGTAGATTCCAGTGTCTGGAGGTCCCCAATGTCTCTGTTTATGGGTTCCATGACAATTTGCTCAATAGCTTTGTAGACCAGGCTGAGTAGACATATAGGGCAATGGTTTCCAGGTTCTGTTGTGGCACCCCCTTTGTGGAGCTGGATGACTGTTAGTGTATGCCATTCTTTGGGTACATACCCTGTGGTACAATTGAGTCTGGGCAGTGAATGTAGGTGAGGGTGTAGTTTCTTTTGGGCCTAGTGTAAGACGCAGCCTGGGACACCATCCAGTCCCATTGATGCTGTGTTCTTGGTTTTGGAGAGGGCTGTCTTTACCTGCATGTCCATGATATCTGGGGCTCTGCATCCTTCTGTGATGGGCACAGGCCCTTTTGGGGGTGATGGGGGAAGTTTACACTGAACTTGTCCCCAAGGATGTGGGCAATGAAAGTTGGTTCAGTGTATTCCTTGCCATTTGTCAGTAGCTGACAGCATATTTGGAAGTTGACACCTACATGTCTGGTATAGCTATCACAGGCTTTGTGGTTGTTATTCTTACAGTCCTTGGCAATTTGTCTTTTGAAAGTGTCCTTGAATTATTTTATGAGCAATCATTGCTTCTTCCTAATAATGATCAGTGATGCCTTTCCTTTAGTAAAGTTGGCTCTATCAGGTGTTAGTTTCCTCCTTCTGTTGTCTAGCTTATTTATGGGCAACGACCACCAGATTATTTTCTTATTTTTGGAGGAGTGCATCTTGGTTTTATTTGTGATGTCTCGATCCATGCATCCCTGTAGATGATCATAGGATGCACTTGTAACTGATTTGGCAGATTGTATACCATTATCCTATAGCAAGAGGGCTTTGGGACTTTCCACTTTGGTCTTGGGAAGTGTGCGGTTTGCTTTTGAAAATGTCTTCACGGTGGTTTCATTGACTGGGTGTGGGGGCGGGATGTGGATGTCCAGTGTGATTACTTAATGATCT
Source organism: Protopterus annectens (assembly GCF_019279795.1). Lineage (NCBI taxonomy): Eukaryota > Metazoa > Chordata > Ceratodontiformes > Protopteridae > Protopterus > Protopterus annectens. Next base: position 866,268,273 of record NC_056725.1, on the reverse strand, counting down.
GATATTACCAGTGAGGGGTTTATCTCTGTTGTGGAACACTGGTACCCCATGTTGGTGATGATCATGCCCAGTATGGTGTCACCTCTAGTGGGCATGGTGACCAGCTGTTCCAGGGTGTTAGAGCTTTTAAACTCTAGGAAACATTGGGCAAAGGACGTTGTACACAAGTAATTCTCCCACTCAATGTTTGGGTAGTTGTAATCACCTCATATAATGGTGTTTTATAGAACCTTTATATTTTCCACTGTTCTCAGGAATACTGAGTGAGGTTCCTGTGACAAGGTAGGTGATCTGTAGCAGGCTACAATCTGATGAGCAGCTTTGCCCAATGTTAGTTGCACTTGCATGGTCTCCAAGGCCTCATGCTGTGCCACTAACCTGAAGGTGTGGGTATCCACAAGGTAAATGGGTACACACCTTCCTTTTGTATTTCACTCGTGGTTTTGGGTCTGAAGGTCAGAGGGATTGTGAGTGTTTTACGTGGAGCATGTCCAACAGCTCTGCATTTGACATAGCTTTGTATGTTAGGCAGTGAACACATCTGAGTAGGCGATATGCAAGGGAGTACAGATGGAGCATTTTGAGATGGTCTGTGTATGGCATGTATTTTAGGCCGCTAATGCTCTTTGTGAGGTATTGCTGCAGGCTTTCCAGTTGTTGTAGTTGTCTTGTGAGGTACATAGCAAAAGTGGCGTTGTACTGTATTATAGTTCTAGTGAGTGATGCGTAGTGGGGAACAATGTCCTCTTCTATTCTGCATGAGACACATTTTGTGATGAGGTGTGCCACATAGCAGGGTTTCCTGACTACTGTGTGGAAGTAATTATCACAGTTGTGTCCAGTGTCCACCTGTGACCCAAGGTCTCTTGTCACACTTTCAGTGTTAAGTATACTACCGCCTATATTGTAGTTATTGGCTACAGAGTATTTAACAAAGGGGATGACAATGCACCTCTTGGCATTGAGCTAGAGCCCATGGCTTTGACAACAGCCATCTGCCTCAGTGAGGTCCTTTTGTAGGATGTCCACATATTTAGTGTTTACAATTATGGCTCCTAGTTTGCAGTCCTCTGGAAACTTCAGTAGCCACAGACCTTCCATGTTAAAGTTTACTTCAGGGAAGTAGATACTAAACAGGACAAGACACAGGACTGGACCTTGTGGTACTGCACTCATCACTGGTCCAAAGTCATACCTCTAGTCTGCTACTTTCACAGTGTGTGTTCTGTCAGTAAGCCTGTTGGCAACACATCTTGTGACATAGCAATTTATACCTAGTTTTGTGGGTTTATCTATATTTCCAGAGTGTGGGGTGGTGTTGTAAGCCGTGGCAGGATCAACATAGGCTGTGTGAGCCACCTTACCCTTGTTGACGGTTCTGTTGACTGCTTCAATGTCATCTATCAGGTTTAGGTGACATGATCTGCATTTTACAAACCCAACATGATTGTGGTCCAGAGTTTGGGGATTACAAATGTAATTTTTTATATGTTGTATGATGATACATTCCATGGCCTTGAAGAGCAGGCTCATCAGGCTAATGCAGCACTAGTTCCTAGGGTCTGTGGTGCCTCCACCCTTGTGTAGTGGGATAACCGTCACTGTGCACCATACAACAGGCACAAAGCATGAGGTGAGGCTATGACTGCACATGGTACGTCAGTGTGGTGCCTGTTCCTTCTGTGGTTTGTGTGGAACACAGCCTGTGAAGTTATCTGGTCCCATGGCTGCTGTGATACTGGTTTTGGAGAGTGTTTTTTACCTGTGCAGCCATGATGACAGCAACTTTGCAGTCTTCCATTATAGAGATGTGCTCTTTCATGGGTGAGAGGGGGGGTACAGTTAACACCGATCCTATCTGCCAGGATGTTGGCAATATCAGTTGGGTCTGCATATTTAGTGCCATTGAGCTGTAACTCAGAACAGATCTGAGTGTAGCCATGACATGAACCTGTCTGTTGGGCAGAGATCTCCTGAGTAGACAGTATGCAACAGAGTACAGATTGGGTTACATTCAGTCTTGTTGCATGGGGCAACTGTTTGAGGCCAGTAATCCTCTTGTTAGCTTACTTCAGTGGTCTTTCTGGCTGCTGAACGTGCCTAGTCAGATTCATCACAAGTGTGTTGTGGTACTCTCTGATGGGTCTGATGACTGATGAGTACTGGGAACCTCCTTTGACCTACATGCACAGACTTTGGCAGTTTGTGTGAACACATAGCATGATTTTCTGACAACTTTGTGAATGTGTTTCTGGAAGTAGAGATGTCTATCCACATTTGTCCATAGATCCCTTATTATCACCTCCGTATTTGGCATAAGTGTGTGAGCATGCCCAGTATGACCTTTCAGTATGTTGTTGCCTGACATTTGCTTTATTTTTTAAGTGTGTGAGCATGCCCAGTATGACCTTTTAGTGCGATGCTGAATGAAATCCACTACATTTGTTGGAGTGTGTGAGCACGCCCAGTATAGACATTTATACTATATGTGTATGGAAAATCAAGTTGTATTTTTACAGCAGGCCTCACCTTTGTGTCATAGATCAACGGGGATCATGCTGTGCCTGCAGGGCTTCCATGAGACACTTTGCATAGACTTATCAACATTTCTACATACGGGGGGACAGCTATTCTTTGTACATTTCTACCCAGGGGCACACTTGATTGTTACTGTGGGTGTACATATGATGAGGGGTTCACCTGACACTTTTACACATTTGCTATGCCTTGCACTGCTATGTACAGTACACCATTTCAGTCTGTACTGTTGCCTATGAAACTGGCTTGAGGCATACTACTGTACTACACTTCTTAGTGTCCAATGCCACATATATTAGATTGCAACTTCATAGCCTACACAACCCACATCACACCGCCTGGCCTGATGTTCTCTGTCTGCATAGGCCTGTGGGGGAGGTTATCCATATGCATCTTTAGGGGCATGTCACAGCATTTCTTTGTGTTTGCATTACTGTACAATTGTCCTGCTGTGTCTGTGCTATTGCAATGCTATCATGGCTTAGTGGTTCAGTACTGTGACTGTAGTGCACAGTATCCTGGGTTCGAGCCCTGTCACTGCTTTTTATTTTCATGCTGGGCAGACCAGACTACTTAAGGGACAGTAAAGCTAATATGAGCATGTTTACCTGTCTTTGCTCAACTTTGCATGACTTTGCCCGACCTTGCCCAACATTGCTTAACGTTGCTCAACATTGCACTACTTGGCACGGGCAATTTTGTTTACATATACTAAATATTGGTAAATGCTGCTTAGCACCGCTTTATATTGCTTAAAAAATGGCAATCATGCCTCCGGTGGTGCTGCAGGGCTGCCTATGTCAGATGCACATACTAAACTCCCTATACATGTTTGGAAACAGGTAGTGTCACGTTAGGCATCCCTTTTATTTTATGTGCGAGTCAGAGAGAGAGGTATCATTTCCAGGGTTCCTACAGAGCCAGTGTATGTGCTATGCGTTGCCTCTTTGCCAAGGCCAAGGCATACTGGGCACACCTCCTTCTGCCTACTGGGGCAGGCTCAGGTTGTTCCTTCTTCGAGTCACACTGTGCCTGTGCAGGCCTTGGCAATGGTGGGGGGGCTGTTTGGCCCTGCCCCATGCTGTTCCTGATGCAGCTGTTTTCACAGGATCATATTGGGTAGCATGGCACATACCATGACAATTTGGGTACATGTAGTTGGTGAGTACTGCAAGGCTCTACCAGATGTGTCCAGGCACCGGAACCGTGACTTGAGCATCCCAAACACACGCTCGATTACATTTCTTGTTTGTGCGTGTGCCTCATTATGGAGTTCTTGTTCAGGTGTGTGTGCATTTCTGATGGGTGTCATCAGCCACGGCTCCAGTGCGTATCCAGCATCCCCCACTAGGTGACCGTCAGGGATGTCCCCATTGGCAAATGTCTGGTACAGCTGCGTCAGATGCCAGATATGGGAATCGTGGTAGCTTCCAGGGCAGCCAGCACACACATTCAGTATTATGCCCTGGGCATCGCACATGACCTGGCAGTTGATGGAGTGGAAGCCCTTGCGGTTGATGTAGACCCTACCCTGCTCACCGGCTAGTGCTTTGATGTGTATGTGCATGCAGTCAATTGCAGCCACTACCTCACGGGAATTGGGGAAATATACATGATCACCGACATGTGCTGACATGGCATTCAGGAACTGGTGCAGTACCCTGGATGCTGATGCCTGTGAAATCCCCATCATATCACTAGTTGGTCTCTGGAAGGTACCTGTTGCTAGTATTCTTATGCCAACACATACCTTGGTTTCCACTGGGATGGGTTCCCCTCTGTTGGTTCTGTGTGTGAGGCGTGGCCTGTACAGCTCAACAATTTGCTGCAGGAGCTCTCTGTCCACTCTATAGCACTCCACTATCTCCAGCTCATGTAGCCCCTGGTAGGTTACCCTGGGTCTGTACACTCTTCTCCATCTCCTCACTGTGGGTTGCTCAGCAACATTCACAATGGCACCACCCTCAGCATCTTGCACATGTTGCCTTATAATAGCAATGGCAGCCCCTAACATTTTTTGTCTCAGTTGAGCTTTTTAAGTTTTCACTTCTCTTTGTATACTGCAGTGTTGCAGTGTTTCTGAGTAAAACATGGGGGAATGTTGTTTGCAGAGTTTTAAGTGCTGGGCTGGGCTGTGCTAGTGTACTGACTGTGTAATGGGCTGATTCTGATTGATTTCACCTGGCAACTCTGCTAGTTCTCCTTGGTTAACTTCCTACTACTACATTTCCTTCCTTTTCCCTTTCTGTTTCCACAGGGGGCAGCGCCGTGCAAACAAGCACAAACACGCGCACATGAGCGCACACGTGCGCACACAGCCTTACACAGGCTTAGGCGGGTGCACGTCTGCGCACACAGGCTTAGGCAGCCACACACAGGCTTACTTGGGCGCACACTTGTGCACACAGGCTTAGACAGGTTTACAGGCACGCACACATGCATACACAGTGTTAGCATCTTTGCAAGAAACTTTGGTGGTAGCCAAGGCGTACACCTTCGATTTCTGGGTTTCAGTTCAGACAACTGTAGACACACCTCTTCCAGTCCTGAGTAACTCACAGCAAACACATGCCACTCTGCTCCAGTAAGCTTACAGTCTTTGATACATACCCCCCTCATGATGTCACCTATTTTCTACTCTGTTACTCCCTTAATCCTACTCTTACACTCTAGGGACATGGTTCACATGGCAGGGAAAAGTAGGATTCACTATCCTTATACTCATTTGCATAGGCTAGCCTACTAATGCTTGGTTACATCTCTTAGACTGTGCTTCCCCCCTTAGCAACCACTACTCAGTAGCCATGTTGTCTTCAGCCTGCCATTCACTTGCATGGCAGATGGATATTTTTAATAAAATGCCTATTTTTGGCTTTTATTTTTTTCTTCTGGTTTTTGGAGTGCCACACATTTGTGCGGTGCTGTACTATGCTTAAACATCGGAGATCGGGGGGAAAAAATGTATTTTTTATTATTTTGCAACACATATAAATGCCAATGGCCTTATATTTGGCCATTGGCATGCTTCCTCAAGTGGATGCATCCTTTATTTGGAGCTGTCATTGCTCTGGTTTGCTATTTGCAGAATGGTACTCAGTTACCAACCGAGTACATTTCTGCAAATAACACTACTCTTACTCGGACAGGTTAGTATTTCCTGGATCACAAATTTACCTCATTTGCATAGCTTTCAGCAGCAAATGAGGTAATTTGTATAACCTAACACTGTCCATGCAAGAGTCATTTTAGGAGCTCTCATGCACGCCCCTGCAGGCTGTTCCTGGATCGCTCGGCAGACATATTGGCTGTCTGGAGTCTTACTCTACTCTTAGACTCCGTGCAAGCCTTCGTGAATCCAGCCCAATGATAAAGATCTGGAAGGTTTTGTTGAACAATATTTTAAAAGAAGGGGAAGCACCAACAATCAGGAAAAGCTGTGGTGGCTCTAAAACCTAGAGACCATAAAGACCCATCAGATCCAGTTTCATATAGCTTTATTTCAATTTTAAACCATGATTATAAAGTGTTCATGTCTCTAATGGCTAAAAGAATGGCAAAGGTGTTGCCAAAATTGATAGATGTAGATCAATATGGTTTTGTGGAGGGGAGACAAACATTTGACAACAGTAATAGAACAATGCTGATCCAAAAGGAAGCAGAATATAAGAAAATACCCCTGTTGTTTGTGATTCATGATGCAGAGGAAGCATTCAGCAGAGAAACATGGGATTTTTATGAGTAGGTGGTGGAAGCATTTGCATTCCCTGATACAATAGTAAGGTTAATTAGAGGGATATTTGAAGGATCAAAGGCAAATATCAAAGTGGGAGGGTTCCTCTCTGGTAAGTTGTGTCTGAACAGAGGAACCAGGCAGAGGTAGCCTCTCCCCTTCACGCACTTTGTTATTTGTGTTATATTTAGAACCACTGGTAAAGAAAATATAGGACTCAGACATTCAAGGATGCAACTGGTATGGTAATCAAGGGAAGCTGGCTTTTTTGCAGACGATATTATTTTGAACCTAGAAAAAAACAGAAAAGAACATCTCATTGTTGTGGAACATGCTGACAGTTCATTAATTTTATATCATGAAAAAACTTGAAGATAAAACAAAGGCTGTGTTCCCACAATGAATTGCTTCAGCAATACCCTTATTTGTGCGGACAGGATAAAATGAAGTATTTAGTAGTATGGGTTAAGTAGGATTAATAAAGTGTTGTTTGCCAATATGGGACCAAATACTCCATCCCTGGGACTCATTAACAAGCAAGTACACTTCACACTAAGCCTACATGATGTAATCTTGATAGTGCAATTAGCAGTAGTGTTCACTGAATATGCAAACTGCTACAGAAGCCACCATGTTTAGCTGCACCTATTCATGGCCAGCACAAGTACTAGCAGCCAGAAAAAGAAGCAAAAACACTCATGAATGCAATATAAACAAAACGTGTTGCCGACAAGTAAACCTAATGAGAGAGCTTGCACAGACAGCATAATACAAGGAAAGAGCAACTTTAATGAAATAATTAAGATGAAGAGGAAGTTAAATGGGGGGCAAATTGTACTCAGAAACAGGGGAACTAAATGGGGAAACTGCATTTAGGTAAGGTGAGCATATTGGTCAGAAATAGTTATTCATATTGATGTACTAAAAAGAATTCTGTTCACTGTATTAACCCATGTACATAAATAAAAAACAGAAATTGTTATCAAATGATGTGAGAGAGACACCAACCAATTGAGTAAAAAAGGGGAATAAATGTGATACATGGTATGAAATCCATTTCAGAGAATGGTTATCAAGGACAGTGCATATATTGGTGTATATATGCATATACTGCAGTTATTGCTTATCAGATGTGAATACAGAAAAGTATTTGTTGTCAACGATAGTGTGCTGTATTCCCATGTTCATCATGTATAAATACAAATAAATGGTGTTGTGTGATGTACTTCAGAAAGGAGCATTTCTGTTCTGTTTGCTGGCAACTGTAACCATAGAAAGGTTATTGTACATTTAAACATGTGTATTAGTCAATCAAGTATTGTATATTAATGTAAATGATAAACATGAGTATAACTACACTCATAAAACCTAAATGTACAGTTGCCACTTTCCATGTTTTGTGGCATGATCAGTAATATTTGTGTTCCTCTCATTACTTTATTGAGAATGCCTAGCTGGACATATGTGATAGGTGTATAGGTGTAGTGTAATGTATACTGTGGGAGTGATTAAAGGTAATAAATTACATCCACATAATTAATGTTAGAACACACATGCTGGTTAAAGAATGCCAAGGCTGGCATTACCTTATGTATATTTAGGAAATAATACTGACAGTTGTTATAGCAGTGTACAAACCTGTGACAATGTGGAAATACGGAGAAGAATCACAGACACCTGTGCAATCACTCCAATGATAGTATTTAGTGATAAAAATAAACATTTTTGTAAGCAGCAACATGTTCTCAACGGCTGAAGGTTAGTGAGTGTTAATGAATGCTGTGTAGATATGTAGAAAAATATCGACGGACATTTCACATACACATGTCACACTGAGCAGAATATAAACAAAATAATGATCTGATATACATAGTACCATTTGTCTGACTATAGCAGATGTGGCATACGTTGAAGCACAATGAGTCTTTCTCGTTATAGAGGATAATTCACTTAAGGCCTGACCAAGAACAAAAAATGACAATAAATATTTAATGAGATTCAGTAATTGAAGGTTTCTTTGCTAAACATCATACTTCTATTAAATCACTATACTGGGCATGCTCATAAGTAATTACAACAAAGACTGTCATAACTTCAACTAAACAACACCAGCACACAAGAAAGTCTCATAACACGGGCCAACTCACATTTTCTGCTGATTCTGCAACATGACATGCATTAAGAAATGTTATTTAAGCCCTGATGTCCTATAAAGCTCTACAGTGTGAGCAAAATAATTGCTGTAATACATAAATGTATGTACAAGGACATGCAATAAAGACCATTATTATTTGGACAATGTGTAATACTTGTGAGCAATCGTTGACATACTCAGCTTTTGCATCTTGTCAGACAAACATGTCAGGGTAGATCTCAGAGAGATGTGTATCAACCACTGGCACTTCAGAAAGAGGCATATCAGTTGAGTCATGAAGAACACCCTTGAAGGAATTGCATCAATCTCCTATTGTAATTGGAATATATCCCCTACCTTGGAGTGTGAGGCCTTAAAAATATGACCCCCCTGACTGTGCCATAACTGCTTTCTTTGTTTAACCCCCTCCTGTCTGATACATATTTAACCCCCTGCCTATCATACTAAACACTCTTCTGAGCTGTGTACTGACTGCTTCTGCCATTATTGAAGGCAGGTGTGTACCCAAGAAGACTGAATGCTGTAATTAAATCAAAAGGTGCTCCAACAAAGTATTAGTTTAAGGGTGTGCATACACAACAAAGTGCTCTTCATGACTCAACTTATGCAACCAGTGTATTGTATGTTTTTTTATTTTTTATATTTTTCCCCAACAGATTTGTTTGTTTTTCAATTGACTTGTACAGGTTATAGGTCACATTAAAGGTGGGAAAAGTTTTCAAATTATTTATTGTGGTGTCATTTTTTTATGTCACAAAATCCTGGCATTTTAACAGGGGTGTGTACACTTTTTATATCCACTGTATGTCTTTGAGGTGTTTTCTGCATGCCACAAGACAGAAACACACAGTCACAGCAGTCAGTCATTGGTGAATTCAAACCATCTAGTTATCTATTTACGCAGTATAAAGAACACAATACCAACAGCCAGTGCCACAAGAAAAGTCTTCTTACAAATGTGAGATAATACATTTCTGAAAGGATTACTTAATCAATGTGTTTCCAAAACTGTATTTTGCTCACAGATGTTAGAAATTTATAGATTAGCCTTCTGAAAGGATGTCACCTATGTAGAAGTGTATGTAAGAGGTGTTGTGATGGAGTCAACTGTACATGACAGAACACACAGTCACACTATTTAAACAATGCTGGATTTGAACCACCAACCTATCTATTAATTTACACAATCTAGAGAACACAATATCATCAGTGTGTTGCTGGGAAGATGTTTGTGTTAAAAGTGTGGAAGGAGGACTTTCCCAATGTAAATGTTTCTCCTCATTGGGACTGCACACAGTGCATTATTTGTTGAAGCTATTGTTACCTGACACTAGAGCAACACATAAATTCACCACTGTTGGATTCAAACCACCTCTTAATTGATCTATACAATCTAGAGAACACAATATCATCAGTGTGTTGCAGGGAAGATGTTTGTGTTAAAAGTGTGGAAGGAGGACTTTCCCAATGTAAATATTTCTCCTGAGTGGGAATGCACACAGTGCATTATTTGTTGAAGCTATAATTACCTGACACTAGAGCAACACAAAAATTCACCACTGTTGGATTCAAACCACCTCCCAATTGATGTATACAATCTGGAGAACACAATATCAATTGCAAGTGCTGCAGCAGAAGTCTGACTTCTACAGGGAGAGAGTTAAATTTTGACATGTTGACCTAATCAGTGTGTTGCAGGGAAAATGTTTGTGTTAAAAGTGTGGGGTGAGCCCTCTCCCAATGTAAATAGCTTTTCACACTCTAGTAAACACAGTAGAAATTGCAAGCTCCACAGATGAAGTCTGACTTTAAATGTGTGAAATTGCACATTGGTAAGGATTATCACATCAGTATTTTGCAGGGAAGCTAGTATGCATCACAGTTTTGGGTGAAAAGGCCTGTGTCTTGACATGCAGAAGTAACACCAATGTGCTGATCCCAAGTAGTCACATAACAATTACATAATTTACCTGTCCTGTCATTCACACACTTTTCATTACTGTGAGTGACATGTGCCTCTTTCTCAGTATGGTATTTTGATGACAACCACAATTGCAAACAGTAATAATTTATGTGATTTTCACTTGTAGTGTGTCATGATTGGACAATGTGCAGTGTAAATATAACCACATTGGTCAACAATATGACAGTGCACTGCTGAATGCCACTGATAATATATGTGTAAAAGGTTCCACAACATTGTACATAATTTCTAAGTATAAGTGTTGGAGTACAGACATAATGTTACAGAATGATGTGTTGAGGCAACATCACACTGAACTCCACATATGTTGATACAACAGTCCATTAACACAAACAAAAGTTGACAATTCAGTCACATAATAAAAAAAAATTCTCCACGAAGCACAATACCAACAAGCTCATTTTCATGGCTGATAGGATAGTATTAGTGCATGGGTGATCATGTATTGAGATGTTTAAATCAGATCTGGAATTAGCAGTATTTTATGTTGCCCTGTGGCAACCTCTTCACAAATATGGAGTACAGGCATACAAACCATTAAAATATGTTGAAATCCAGAACAAATATATATTATCTTAATGTTTCATATATTATGGTTTGGATCAAGAAGGATTAGGACAGTGAAAAATATGATGAGAATATAAGTAGGGTAGTGTTGGGTTAATAACATACGTAGCACACAGTTACATAATATTAACATGAAAAAAAACATTACATAATTGTATGGAATACTTTTGAATTCAAACTCCAGAAAATCTCATAAAGTGTACAGGCTGAAGGATCATCACAGCACATATGAATTCATACTTCATTACATTAAAATCAGACATATTAAGGGGCACTGGTAACATGCTGAAGAAAGAGACTATAAGCATCAGACCTCATTACAGTCACTTCAGTTGTAACAATCCTTAGGGCGTATGTTACATGCTGCAGCCAAGTGGCTATGTAAGAGTAATGTTATCACACAATTACTTCTGGTCTATTTTGCTATACACGGTGCACTTAACCATATTTACTTAGAATAGCTGAGGTAACTCATCAGTTTTTGCCATAGGTTCTGAACTGCCATTTACTATCAGTTAGTATTATTGATCAGTGTCAGGTATTGCACAAATGTTGAGGATTCAGACTGATAACACAAAAGGGGTTAGAGAGAGAGAGAGAGTGATGAGAAAAGAGGGAGGCAGGGAGCAAGCAGATTATGATGGAAGCAGGATAATGGCAATTCAAAGCAATATGTAGGCAACAATTATACATAAAATAGTCTTAAACAATCAATGAGTCTGACATAATGCTGGATTAGAACCCTTGATAATATGCAAAGAAATAGTCTATAAAGCTAAGCATTATCCCAGCGCACCACAAAGGAACTCTTACTTCCCAAGTTAAATTCACACAATTGATGGGACAACAACAACTTAATGAAGCAGGGAGGAGTTAGGCGTTAGGCTTCTTCCGCCAACAGTAAAAACCCATAAGATGAACATCCATCTGCCTAACAGATATGCAACAGGAAAATTATAAGACTGAAGGGGTGAAGAGAGAGAAAGAGAGAGAGATATGCCAACATTTGGGTTTATGGCTCAGTTAGGGCCATCTTTATTGTGTTTTATTCTTGAGTGTTTCCTCATTATTAATCTGTCATGCTCTCAACAATACAATAAAGCATTTGCTATAGGGAGCAAGCAGGGGTAGGACAGTAGAAACATGATTAAGACATAATCAGAATAATGGTGGGTTAATAAATCATCACAAATGCTTTAGTGCTCCACTGTTAAAATTATGCTCTCCATTTCATTTTCCTTTTCTTGGTTGGTTTATTAATTGTTGCCACTTGAGAGAAATGAAGATGTTTGTACTTAAACACATAGTAGTAATATAAAATAACAACAAATACTAATTTGACATTATTCTGAAATCAGACCCTTGCCACTATGCTAAAACATCAGTCTATAGGCATGTGAATTATCACAACACACCAGAAAGGAACTCTAACCTCATGACATCCATCTGCCTAATAAGTGTTACAGCAGCTGTATGAGAGTAGTGGCTTTATTCTGTATTCTCTGTATGAGTTTAAGCACATTTGTGTGAAGATGACCAGACTAATGCAAGGATGGCAAAAACTCACAATTTTTTTGCCATGGGACATTAATAATAACCTTCATCAACGCTCAGCATTGGTGCTTGATGCCAGTTTCCATGAAAACACTGAGTATAAAAACTGAAGGCTTTTTTGTACAGGCCATTTCTGGCCATATATGCTCTATGTGAGTTTATTTTTTGACCCAATTAAACTTGTGAAAAGGGGGTGGATTGGAGAGTGGTGAAAATGAGAGGCAAGCAGAGCGGAGGTCACTAGGGAAAGAATACAGGATTTTGCAGGATGGTGGGGGAGAGCATAGCTATCACATCTTCACAACATAAATGTAGAATTGTACACATAATTCAATGAATTTAGAGTCTCACCACACCCAGGATGAGTGACAACAACAGAATAATATTGTATAGCCAATTAGACCAAATCAAGTATGAAAGATGACTTATAGGTGAAGTGAAGAGCTACGCATGGGGCATAATTTTTGTGGGACAAGTGCCCTTTTTTATATTTTGTGGAGACAGTGATGGCTGTAGGGGAAGGTGCTAAGGAATAAGAAGTTCAAGTAGGTTAGGTTAAGTAGCAGATGCAGACATACAGGACGTACAAGACAGCTAGGGATGTTGATTGACACAAATGTTTGGGGAACACCATGACTGGGGAGAGGTAAGGACATCAGAGGTGCATCCATGTCCAGCTTGAGCTTAGTGACAATCTAGTCCTCATCCTCTGAATTGTCACCACTGTCTCCTGTGTCAGTTTCCTGAGTCAGTACTAGACATGGTATCAATTTGACAATCCAACATAGGACCTTTACTGTTCTGTCAATTCGGACACTGAGGCCCCTCTCTATTAGATCCTCCACTAGCCCTGTCAGTTCCTGGTGGGTGACAAAATTGCCATTACCACTAGTACTTCTGGAAGATATCACTGCACCAGCAGCCAGGCCAGTGCTACCTGACACAGGTGGAGCAGGTAGGGCAGGAATTATTGAGGCAAAACTAACAGGTTGTGATCCAGATGTGCCAGTTGTCTGTGCTGCCTGCAATGGTGTCACTGCAACCACCTGTGGAGATATATGTTCATAGGTAGTACTAGACTATCGGCCCTAGGGCCTTTACAAGCCTAGCCATAACAATTCCCTGGATATTTATTCCCACAGTATTTACTTCCCTGGACCCCTGTCTAGCAGGGCGACTGACATGATCTCCCGGGGTGAATTTCCTATCTCCCATCAAATCATCAAGGTTCCTTTTGAAGAGGGCCAAGGAGGCACTCTGCTTGACATGCATGGGCAGTCTATTCCAGAGTATGGGGAGTCTCTGGGCCAGGAACCTATCCCTCCAGCATGTTTTGTTCATTGTGATGACAAGGTTTAGATCCCTGGAGCATGTGGCTCTGAGGGATTGGGATTTCTTTAAGTGGAGCATGCCCAGCAGCTCAGGGTTTGACATGTATGTTAAACAGAGATCACCTCTGAGTAGATGATATGCCACAGAGTATAGCTGGAGTTTTTTTAGACGGTCAGCATATGGCATCTGCTTTAGGCCTGTGATTCTTTTAGTGAGGTATTTCTTTGACCTTTCCAGCTGTTGCAGATGTCTCATGAGGTACATAACAAATAGGGTGTTGTATTCCATAATGGGTCTAATGAGGGATAAGTTCAGTGAGACAATGACCTCCTTTTTTCCTGGATGAAAAGCCCTTAGTGATGAGGAGTGCCACATAGAAGGATTTCCTGACTGTTGTGGCAATGTGGTTACTGAAGTTGAGACCACTGTCCACCTGTGTCCCTAAGTCTCTCATCATACTTTTGGTGTTCAGTGTACTGCTACCTATGTGGTAATTCATGGGTACATAGTTTTTCCCAAAGGGGATAACTATACATTTCTTGGCATTAAGTTTGAGCCCATGGCTCTGGCAGTGGTCAGTCTAGCTCAATGTGCTGATGGTTATATTAGTTTCAGCAGCAATGTATTCCAAAAAATTTAAAAAAAGAGTGAGGGATGGGGGAGACAAAAATAGAGAGAATAAGATGAATGGCATGCCACATTATTTTTTGTTTCAATACATAAACAAATATGACCCATAAATATGTTCACATTTAACACATCCAGATATGATGTGAAGGCATTGATGTGTCATAAAATAAATCAGTCTCAGTGGTATTATATAAGAAATGGAAACATTTATTTGACTATGCCATGTTGGAGATATGCTTTCCAAGTTAATAATTTGAGTTACCAGCACTGAGTTGTTAATGCCTGGCTTGCATTTATACCTGATACATACTTACACATGCTTCTTTGAAGTGAGCAATTTTCTCCTGATATGCCTCACTGTTCTTTGCTAGCTCTACTGGAGATGTACAGAAAGGGCAAAAAGATATGAAAGCATAATGGAAAGTCCATGCTATATCAATGACTGGTGATTGGTCAATATTGTAACACAACTGGCAGGTGTTTCCTGTCTTAAATTCCTCTTTCTGTTGGCTCAGGAGTTCATGCTTGCACCTCGTCATGCCACTGTAATGGTGATGACATTGTTCCCCAGTACATGAAATGCCAGTTGCATTGGAGACAGTTTTGGCCAAGCTATTTCAAGCCTTAACCTTATACTAAGGCCCGGTGTAGTCCCCTTGCAGCAGTCTAGGGCCTTAGCTCTTGACATGGAGTGCCACACAAATTCTGGACTTCTCAACTCTTCACTTCTGTGCTTTAAATGGAACACCATTTTCACCTTTGCCAGCTATGTCTACAGAAGTTAGGCTAGAACTATGTGTCGGAATTGGTGCCCAATCTAGATCCCTCATGTAACAGTGTGCACACAAAGATGCATAGCCTTCCCAGCTGCACTTGCACAATTGAAAGCACAAAAGGGACTTGGCACATACATTGGCAATGATCACATGCAAAAGCAATAAATATGTGAAGTATGGCAGTGAGATTTGGCCATGTGTGATGTTTAACCTATTTACACTTGTTCCAGCATTAAACACTGACATGCTTTATGGTGTTTCTTACAACTATTATTGGTTGGAGATAAAACTGTCTGACTTGTAACATATTTGGCTGTTGGGAGTTACACACTAGCCACATTTAGTGCTACAACCTTGGAATCAAACTCATGAGGAAAACTTTGCTTCTACATTGTCAGTGCAACAGTATAATGTTCTTGTTTACATGGTCATTTGAGATATAATACTTTCAAAGTGAATGGTGATGTACTTAAGAGATGCCTGTATGAGTATGACTTAAACTACTCATGCTCCTGGATTTCTATGTAAAATGCATTATTTGTGGCAGCAAATACATTTCAGAGGCATGGAGTTGCATGACTCGAGTAATACATGTTGGAATATGTTCCCCACATACTTTATATGACATTCTCTCCTAAATGTGTACTTATAAGTTATGAGTCATGATAATTATAACAAAGCTATTGCACTCATAATACCTATGCAAGTGCATTTGAAATTATCTATCCTCATCATTATCATGGTTAACATAATTAAACACATTATATTTGGACTTATATAACAAGTGTTAATCATATGTTTCTTGCAAAATTCATATTTAAAATAATCATATGTATATATTGTTACATTCTTAAACAAAAGTTGGTAATAAATGTCATTCTGACTCTTTCCATAAAATATATATGTAATCTGGATTCAAATCCCGCAACACCTGTCCTTTTTCTCTAAACTCACTGGTGGACATGTACTGGTGCCAGGCTCATTTGTGTTACAGAAGGCACCCAACTTACATTTTTCATGTTTTGCCTTCAGTGATGAATCATGTTTGTGCACTGCCAAGTGGTGTGCTAATGGAAAGGGCAAAAAAAAAATACATTAAAAATTTGAAAGAGTAATGAAAACAATCAAAGGGTATATCTACAAGTAATACTGATATAATTTCAAAGGAAATTTCTATCTGACAGTATTACTTCTTGAAAGATAGGTTGCTCTACTACATCATATGTAATACACTTTTCCACATGTCATGTTACTGCTTTTGTGTTATCACAATTTAGAAAATGCTGTATTTCACCTCATACATATCACATGTTGCTGTTAATACTGAGAAAATACAAGTTTCCAACAAAAATGTGTTAATAGTTATTTTGAACCACTATTTAAAATTATATGTGAACTGGATTTCAACCCTGTGTTACCTGTTCTCTTTTTCTAAACTAAGTGTGATTACATATTGTGCCACAGAGATGGGTAGCTGATAGGTGTATTTTCTTCACTCAGTATAATCCAGAGTGTGGATGGCAGAGCACTAGTACCAGGCTTTTTTGTACTACTGAAAGTAGACCAAATGTCATTGTTCATGTTTGCCTGGGAAGTTGATCTTTGTAAATTCCCAGTAGAAGTGTAGATTAATGGTATATATGCAACAGTTAAGCTACTAATTCCAGTCAGAATAGAAAAAAAAGTTTTTGCAATACTACAGTTTTTTGCAAACTTTTAATTTGCTAGCATTATTCCCATTTTATGCTAGTCTGACATAAATGAAATTTCATTTGAATTGATTTGAATATGTGCTTTGATTATTTAAGTGGTATGTACTTCATATGAATTGCAAACAACTTGTTACTCAGAGGCACAGTTCAATCATAAGCATTTAGTGATATACATGCTATATAAAGAGTTTTTCTCCTAAGTCAATGAATGCCTTAACTTTTTATTAAGTCTGTTCTCCTTGACACACCCTCAGTATGTCAAAGTAAGAGGAGTATAAAACAATTATTCCTACAGTTGGACTAATTATTCACACATTCACACGTGCATGCCATTAGCAAGTAACACTTCTTAATGCTCATTCTTGCACTGCTAGGAGATATGCACAAAGTTGTGTAGGTTCTTAAACCATGTTTACCTTCCTATCACTTAGTGCAGATTATGGCATACAAGAATGCTAATGATTTGACACCTGATTTGCTTATTTACAGTGCTCACAGGGCAGAATCTGCACTATATATCCTAATCATGCTTCGACACACTTTGTGATACTCTATTTGTCTTGCAGTATGTTTGCCTACTTTCAGAACCAATTTTATTTAAATATATGTTGTTGTTTCTTAGAAAGGGATTTATTTTGACATCACTGATGTAATAAATTCACAATACAATTGTTTGCTGTCTCCATTGCTTGCCCATTGCTGCTGTCATAGCCATGTATGCCAGTTATTTGTGTTAATTAAAAGGTTTATTTCACATAAATGTTACCTGTCATTACAGAAACATTTTTTTGTGAGAATCAGAATACTTGTTCCAAAAAATGTGTTGTATCAATATTAGCAATGTCAGGTGCTTTATATCTGTAGTTCAACAAATTAATTAATTGTGTAATCTCCCATCAACAAAATTGGATATCAAATAACTTTGTTAATTTTTAATTAAGCAGAAATGTCTTTGTAATGTCGCTATGTGGTACAGAGTTACACAATTGTTATCATCCTTACAGATTTTTATCAGTGCTTTTCATTTACTTTGTTTTGCTGATGGGGGTTACATTTCTGTAATACTTTTGAGTGTACTCCTAGAGAGCCTTACATTTTAATTTAGTTTCATGTATGATGCCTGAGTAAATTCATACATATTTCTTAACATACACACTTTTTGTTTAATTCCCCTTTTTTCTCTTGTTATGTTTCATCTCGTAAAAGGCTATGCCATGCAAGACATTTAGTCTCTGTAAACCTTCATACACAGATACAGAGAATGAAGTCATCATCCAGGCAGTAGGGCAACATGGATCATTCCTTTTAAAGGCAGATGTGAAAAGTCCTCCTATGACCAAATTTGAAACAGGTGGTAAACAACATTAATGCAGTTGGAGGACATGGTCTGGATTACCAGAAAATAAGACATTTTCCCAGTGATATGATACAGAATGCCAAGCATAGGGCAGCTGCAATTGCCTGGGAAAGGATGGCTATTGGTGGTGGTCCCGCTACCAAACCACAACTGACTGAGACAAAGTAGTTCCTGTCTACTATCAGAGATCCAGACAGCTCATCAGTAGGTTCACAAACAGTCACTGGTATTGGTGCTGACGTGGAACACAAGCAAAGTGTGTGCCTACTGCTGAACTTCCAGGTATGCCATATAAGAAATCCTTAGCCTTGTATGAGAGTGTGTGTGTGTGTGTGTGTGTGTGTGTGTGTGTGTGTGTGTGTGTGTGTGTGTGTGTGTGTGTGTGTGTGTGTGTGTGTGTGTGTGTGTGTGTGTGTGTGTGTGTGTGTGTGTGTGTGTGTGTGTGTGTGTGTGTGTGTGTGTGTGTGTGTGTGTGTGTGTGTGTGTATATGGATTCACTTTATATCCTCGAAATACTGAAATGTCAAAATTCAGTATGTTGAGGCTATAAAGCCGAAACCTAACAAGAACGAAAATGCAGAAGTGCGAAATTCTAAATCTCGCATACCAGAGATTTTGAATTAACGCTTCAGTTCTCCACAAACACACACCTTCCTCCCCACACACACACACACACACAAGCTCTCTACTACATAAAAGCAGGGGGGAAGCCCCCTGCACCCCCCATGTGGGGTGGCTGCAGCCCCCACACCCCCCATGTGGGGGGGCTGCAGTCCCCACACACCCCCTACTTAAATATTCTAACTCTGAGGTTGCACTGCACACAAAAATACACAAAACACCACCACACAAGCTACATTCTCCTCACACATACACATCACAGCAACAAAGCACACTAATACACACCACAGCCCCTATCCAAAACCCTTAACACATCAACACTTACCTGAATCTATATCCACAGCGAAACACCAGAAGTGCTAATTCAAAACCTCCGGTATGCGAGATTTTGAATTTTGCACTTCTGAGTTTTTGCTCTTTTCAGGATTCCACATTATGGGCTCAAAATACTGAATTTCGATATACTGAATATATGTATATATATATATATATATATATATATATATATATATATCTACACACACACACAGACACACACACACACACACACACACACACACACACACACACACACACACACACACACACATATACATATAGAGATAGAGTGATAGAGTAGAGAGAGAATAGAAGAAAGAATGAGAGAAAGACAGAGGATGGTGGAGAAGAAAAGTGGGGCAATTATTTTTGTATAACAAGTTTCTTATTAAACAGATGTAAAGCAGTTTGTTTTCTGGTTATTGTGTCATTTGCAATGTGATACTTATCATCTTTCATCTCCACCTGTTCTGTCTAGGCACATCTGGTACTGATTTTGCACAAACACCTGCACATGGTAGGCACATTTTTTCTTATTATTGTACACAAAGTAGATTTCTGTATACAATCAAGTCCTTTTTTAATTGCATTTGTATCAAATATTGCTTAAATTACACTTTCCATAAAACGTTTTATCACTTTTTACTCAAGTTTCTCTCTTTATCGTGTTAATTACTTATCACAGGTTATACTGACACCAGCACAGTGGAACTCTTATCACCTGATATGAGAATATAGGTAGCCTCTGATGATGATGACAGTGATGACAGTGATGACAGTGATGATGAGGCACAGTCTGGGGGTGCAGAGCATCGGTATAAAACTGAGGTTATGGCTTCCACGTCCCATCCCCATATTTCAGACACAGTCAGTATGTCTACAAATGCCATGACACTGAGCCCTCAGAGATAGGACAGGTTGAGGGTGGCACAATTGATCAAGGTAGTGTGGTTACTCCAGTTAAAGAGCTGACTGAGTCTCCATATAGCTATTGTGAGGTTGTGATACCACACAGGGGTGTTTGGAGAGGTGTTCAGAGGAGGCCTACAGTCTACCAACCCACTGATGATAATTTGTCAGTAGGTGTCATGCAACACATGAGTAGGACTGTGACAGAGGCACAGGCACTTTCTACCAGGGCCTCGGAAGTGCAAGTACTAAATGGTGTGCATGCTGATGTGTGAGACTGCCTGAACCATGTGGGTGACTCCTTGGACAGGATGAATGACACACTGGATGGGGCCATGTCTGTAAAGGAATGTCTGCTGGGAGATGGTCAGCATCCACATGGCTGTAGTCACACTACATCATCAAGTGTTAGTTGATGTGGCTGTGCAAGATCTCTCTCTTGTAGTGGCACTACTTCCACTGCTCTGTCAGTGGCTGTGGTGTTCACACCCAGATATGGTAGACCAATTGGTTGTGGCTCTGGGCAATGCTGTGATGACAGTTTGTCCATCAGGCATCATTCACATGTGGGTAGCACCCTAACTTCTAGCCATGACCATGGAACTAGAAGTGTTACTCCTGGCAGAGGTAGATCTCATGGATGGGGGTGACAAAGGTGAACTGACTACACTATCATTCACAGCTGTCCATGATGCAAGGACATAAAGCTAACGCAGGTCCTTTGACTGTGATCATGCAGACCCACATGTATATTAAAGATCATATTGCCCATACCACACACACACACACACACACACACACACACACACACACACTTTATCTAAGCTACTACTAAATGATAGCAATCTTTTGTTACTGGCCATGGAAATTATATACTTGTTGAAAAAACGAGTTTATTACACACACTCACTTCTATGGTGTCAGGCTTGTTCTCCTATTACCCTCACACCATGCAGGTGATGATGACTGTGCCCAGCCATTTGCCCATTTATTTGTGACTCTGGGTTGCCTATCTCTGATGCACATAGTGGATAGATATTGCTTGCTTAGCCAGATACATGCTTTCATCACATGTATTGCAAAAAACATTTTATTAATATTTCTTTTTCCTGTTCAGTTATAAATTATTAATTATGGACTTGACTATAATTGTATTGGATATATTATTATTACTAATTCAGTCTTACTATTTATGAATTTTTGCTTGCTGTTAAACTTATACAAATGATGACTAATATTAACCTGCTTATGGCTGGTTTATCTACACTGGACAAATGTCATGCATGATGCGCAGTATTGGGCACAATCATAGACAGATATTGCATAATTAATCCATGACTTATTGTTGACATTACTGTAGAGTTGATCCATGTTTCATCTAATTGACAAATAAGTATTTGCATATAAAATAATCATGGAGAATTGTTTTACGTGTTCAACACTTACCTTAGATAATATTGCAGCTACATGATGTGCCCTTGGGGTTTGACTGTTTCAAATGCTGACAGAACACAACCATTACATGATTAAATAAAGGTTGAGGAATTTTTCAGGCATCAGTTTTAGTAGCTGTATGTGCTTAGGATCTTAGTTTTATGGTTAAACAGTAATTGTGTGTGCTATCCTTTGCCTCTTCACCAGAGCTATGGCATATTGTGCATGCCTGTTTCTGCCAGCACCATCTACAGCTAGTGGTTCTTCCTCATTTTTTTTATCTGTATCTGCCGGAGTATATTTGACTTAAATTTGCACTCACCCACATCAAACTTTACATCATTGTCCAAAAACTTCATATTAACCTTGTCAATTGCAATAGAAAATTGTAGAAAATCATCACTAGCATTCAGCAAATGTTCAAACCTGAAAGCGAATCATCAGAAACAGCTATAAATGAAAAGGTTATCAATAAAACAAGCATACGGCAATGTATGTCTACAAACATTTGTATTATATGACAATGTTCTTTCCTGTTCATTCATGACAAGGTTAGCAAAGGTTGGGAAACATTAGCCCCCATGGCTACACCTTTAAACTGCTTAAACATGCATTGTTCAAACATAAAATAATTGTTTTGCAACACAAGTTCTAAAAGTGTAGACCAAGTATTCTTCTCTGTGGTTGTAAAATGAATGGCAGCTGATAAAATAAAAACTGCAACCATTTCTACCCCCTTACCTTGGATATTCAAAGTGTAAAGTGAAGTCACATCAGTAGTTACCAATACTGGATTACACAATTCCCAATCAAGCACCAACTCATGAAACTTCTTTAAAACCTCCTAAGAGTCATTGATACAAAATGGTGCATTTTGTGTCACAAAATAATTTTTAGATCTAAAAAAAATGTGGCAGTACCTTCAGTTTTCGATCCTCATGTAGACACTAGAGGTCTAAAAGGGGTTAGGGGATCAACCATATTCTTACTATTAACTTTGGTATACCAAAAAAGCTTACAATTCTAGCATGTTCCACCCACATAAATTCAAAATTATCAGCATTAAGCTGATCAAATCTACATATTGGTATGAAGTGTTCACTTCTTCCCCAATAACAGGGACAAAATCATCAATGTCTGCCAATAAACCATGTTTTATCCATGGTTATTACACCATCACTCATATCATCTTTAATAAGTCTGACGTTATTCATGCTACTGGGCTTATACAATGCATCTCTCTGTTCTGTCCTGTTCTGTCCTAAGATTAAAATATCTGTACTTAGATGATTTACCAAGTACATCTCTAATCTCTTTTTCACAATGAGTTTGAAAAGCATTGAATATAGGAAATAACGGATGATTAAACTTACTTTTCTTTTTAACAGACTGTTGTACTTCATAATTTATTTCTTTGTCACCCAACAGACATGTCTGAAACCTAAAATAGTGTATGTGATATTTATACATACAGTGGGCAAAAATGAAAATCCTTTCTGTAATGTAGATAATGTAGTCTTTATAAATGTTGCACTACTCATGTTAATTACCTTAAATTTAAAATATGCTGGGGGTGTAATACTAGAACTTACCAGTGTCTCCATCCCCTCAACAAAAAGTCCTTCATCTATATCTCCAACTTCCTCTCTTCTGTCTGCTCCACACATCATCATTTCTGGTTTATTTCATTCCACTTTGCTGTATATTCTGCTGTGAGCCTTTTCTACTGAATGAGTACTTTCCTTTAACACCTCTAATTAGCTTTTTACTGCTCTCTGACCTGTTTGAGACCAGTTCTGCTTTTTTTTTGCCAATTTGGCTGATCTCCTTGGTTCTTTTCTTGTTTTTTTTCTAAAAACGTATCATTCTGCTGATGAATACTAACGCCTTCACCTTTGTTATCTTTTCTCTGATGGTTCAATATCGCCTTATGATTCTTAAACAAGGGATAAGCTGTGCTGAAAAAATATACGCTTGCAGCTCTTTTAATTTTCTTGTTCTTCCTATATTTAAGTCAGTCTCCAAACTGTTAAGCAGCACTTCATTGTGTTTCACTAGAATTCTCATTAAAGCATACTCCACATTATCAAAATAGGTGTACAATTCATGGTACAGGGCACTGTCAGACTCAATGTTATTGGGAAAATGGTAAAGCTGGTTTATTTTAACATATGGTGATTCTGAATGCAATGATTGAAATTCATATTATTCCATAAAAGAGATTTATATTTAACAGTGTTCTTCTCCAATGACTTTATGGCATCAGAAAGAAAATCAAAGCTTTTATCTCTCCAAGCTTTAAAATCATTGTTCACACCAAATGAAACTAAAGGATGTGCAAAATGTCTCTAAAACCTGTTCTCACAGCATAGTACTACTTTTAGTACCATCACCAGCACCATAACCACAGTGTTCCTCACTGGCATTCACTGTGGCAAGTTTTAATGAAGGCAGAAGGTTTCCTTCTGAATCAGGAACACAATGCAACATAATCCCCTCTCAAATCCTCTTCATTGCCATAGCTGACTCAGTTAACCAAAACCAAAGTAAAAATAATTGAACTCAGCTAGTGGTTCAAATGAAAACCACAAACAAGGAGGGGATATTGAAAAAATGTATTTCACTTAAGCACTTTCATTCACCCTATTACCAGACCTCCTCAGAACTGAAAATTAATATCCTCAAGTAACAAATCATACATCATGTAACATGCATTTAAAACATTTTCTACAGAACTATTAAGATTTTTTAAAAATATTTGTGTGTGTGTGTCTGTGTGTCTGTCTGTAAAATATGTACATGTATATGCTTGTGTGTGTGTGTGTGTGTGTGTGTGTGTGTGTGTGTGTGTGTGTGTGTGTGTGTGTGTGTGTAACCACATAAAATGCAACAGAATGTAACAGACACTTTTTTACATTTTCAAAAACTTCACCATACTTAAAACTGGTTTCTCCTCTTTTTCCAAGACTGTAATATACTTTTGATGTTTAAGTGTCCATTAAGTCCTGGTGAAAACCAGGATCCATCAGTATTTGTCACCTTAATTCCTTTACCTCTAGCTTATTATTCATATCCCCACATGTACCACCATCTTCCAATTTGTCAATTACAAAGAAGAAAAAGTTTTTGAAGGGATCACACACTAGACAATGCTTTGCTAATGCATTAGTCCCATTACAAATCTTTATAGCCTAAATTTGTTTACTAATACATTCATTCAACTTTCTAGTTGTTTTACTTATATAAAAAATATTATGTTTTACAGATGGCTCGGTCAACTACCCCTTCTGTAATACAAGTAGCATTGAAGCTAGGTGTACATATTTCTCCTTTTAACAAGTGTGAACCTTCATTAATGAATCTGCACCATTTACAATTCAAACATTTATATGTATCCACAACAATGGATCTGACCACATTGTTTATATTTAATTTATAGCTAACACATTCTAATAACACCTTCATATTGCAGCCCTTTTTTCCAGTAAAAGAATGTGCATTCACAATCTTTTCAAGAATACTGGGGTATTTTTATAACACGTGCCTTAGAGGTGTATAGCTTGGACTACACTCCAGATGACCCAGGATCGATAGGTGTAGGTGAAAAATGGGGAGGCTGAGCATTAATTCCCCTACAGGTACTTGCATTGAGAAAATGTACCAAGCTGTAGAGCAGTTAAGGATGGGGGAAAAGAAACTTGTAGATCAGAGTAGTTATGGTGATGGTCAGATGGGGGGCTTGAGCAAAAAATGTAAATTACAATAATTATTAAATCCTCTGAATGAATAAACAGCAATATGTCAAGCAGGTTATCAGTCTGGCACCTTCTCTGATTATGCCCTGTTTATTTCATTTATTAGTTTCAAAGGTGAGAGATTTACTGTTTCAGAGTTAAACAAATTGTTGAAGTCTAAAACAATATAGTCTGCACACCATATAGCTTATGTGAATTATGCATGCTTAAACTCTGGTAGCAATGACTTAATTTTTATTTGTTAATGTATTCATTTTTTAGCCAGGTAATTAAAGAGGTCCATTTCTTTCGCTTTAAAGCAATTAACCTAGCAACAACAATAAGGACGATTGGTACATACATGTTCTGTCTAAAACAGTAAGTCAGCCAGCATGTTTTAGGTAGACAGGGATAAAGCAGAGCAGCCTGAGACAGCCCAAAGAGACACAGGGAGAACATTCTTAATCTTCAACAAGCATGTGATGAAAGGAGATACTGCCAGCACAGCTAGCTGGAATTTTGTAAATAATTATATGTCATTGGTGAATATTGAAATGATTTATGCAAGATGCTTGTGTTACAAATGTATCAGAACTGTATGTCATGTGCATATCAAACTGCTTTTACAGATGTGTGTGTTGAAAAGGTATTTGTAAAGTGCCATGTTTGAAATGTAACCACAGTGTTCCCAACTGGAATAGAACAGAAATGTACCTGCACTATTGTAACTGTTTACATGTGTATGCTTAACAGAGGAAACCGTAGGATTAACCTCAGTCCATCAAACTTTAGAAAAATATCTGAAATTAAATTATATTATAGGCTATGCAATAAAGAGGCTGTCTCTCAAGTTTTCAATGCAGCTAGAGACACAAAGTCTGTACTTGGAAGCCTTCTGTATTGTCCTTGGAGTGAACTTATTGCTACTTTTGAAGCATGAAGGAATGCAATTTTTATAACTTCCAGCATCTGCCAAAGATCTGAGCAAAAGGCCTTGTCTATATATTTTTACAGGTACATACTACATGCTGCCAGCTTCTAGCAAAGGGGGTTTGGCCTGGGAACTAGAAGTCAGATGACCAGAAATGATGTAATTTTGCAAACTATTCCAGTAGTAATATTTTGGATATTAATTTGAGAAGTCTCTGAGTAAGAAAGGGCATTCTGCATTCTGTCTTGGACCTGACAACAAGAACATCCATTCACCACATCTGCCTTGCTCTAATGAAGTAGGTTTCTAGGGAACAGTATAACCCTCTTAGATACAGTCAGGAATATAGTAAAGCTTAGTTTAGACGTTTTTCTTTATTTGTATGAGCCTGTACTGCAATGATATTTTAAATATTCCCTGTGGCTTTGAACTCTGATGTCACTGTGAATATATATTTAGTATTGTCTTGTTCTTTTATTATTTATTATTAAATATATTTAAACCTTTAATTCTGGCTTATATGTGCAGAGATATTTAAGTTTTGAGAGAATTTGCATATTTATTTGGTGACACTGTATGGGCCACTCATAATAGCCTTGCTCTTGGTCAAACTACCATTTGTGTTTGTATTAATATTACACAGTAAAATTGAACACCCTTTGTTAAGGGTCTTAAAGTAGCTGATAAGGAGTGACTGGAGGCAGTGAAAACTATCTAATAGTCTTGGCAGAAGAGGGCATAGTTAGTTAATCTGTGCCAGCCTTTCCCAGGTGTGTGTGTGTGTGTGTGTGTGTGTGTGTGTGTGTGTGTGTGTGTGTGTGTGTGTGTGTGTGTGTGTGTGTGTGTGTGAGTGTGTGTGTGTGTGTGTGTAAATCAAACCTCAAAGAGTGTGTGTGTCAACTACTTGGTCAGGGACACAAACCACTGGTTGGACATCTAAAGTGCTGGAGGTCTTGGCTTGGTCACTCAGCTGAGATCTCAACTCTATAGCTGTGCCAGTGGGGAGTCTTATTGGGGAACTGGAAAAAGAGGGACAAACCAGCCTCATACTGACTATGGTTTCTGTGTGCTCTGAAGGGAAATTGCACTTGATGCAGAGAGCTGCGTCTGGAAATACTGTGTGTGTCCTAGACCTGTAAGGCAAACATGTTGAAAAATGCACTATAATCTAATTAAAAAATGTAAGAAAATATCTGTATATTCATAGATTTAAAAGTTTCATATAAAGCCAAAGGTATCCTGTTTGCCTTTCAGTCCATCTGTAGCACATGCCAAGCAAGTGAAATGTACACCCCATTATTTTCTTATGCTAGAACATTCTAATTGAAAAATAATGTTGGTCAGTCTTGTTCTTAGTGGTACAGCTTTGATGTTTGGAAATCTACAAAATGTACCACACTAATGTCTCTGATATGTTCAGTATTAAACAACTTCTAATACTCAAAGTTCCAGTTACTCCCATTTGTGAAATAAATGGACAGATGCTTGATTAGTACTAAATGATTGCTGATAAGCTTTCCAGGGAGCAGATTACATGTCTGATAGCAGCAAGATGAAATCTGTTGGTGTACCCATTATTTTGTCTCCTTTAATCACAGTCAAATAATGAGGAAGTAAAAACTCAGAACATGTTTATCTTGAAGTGGAAGGTAAGGAAGCAGACTGTGCACGAAGGCAAATAATACTTATTTACTTATTGTTAAACTGTCATTAATGTGTTTTTTTTTCAAAGAACACAACACACACCTGAAATCAATAAGATGAAACATAGCTTCTTATTATAATTTTTAGACCAGTAATTGCAAGTCCCAGAATGTTTTTTTTTTTTTTAGAAAGCTAAGCTAAAGGAAAATATCAACAATTGCTGTTATCCTTTAAAGTTATTTTTTGCAAGGAAGATTTCCCTTTGCACCCCTTGATGTTGGAAGTTGTACCCCCTCCAGCTCTGCTACTTATATATATTAATTCTGAGATCATAATATCTCTGAAAAAAGGAAATACTCAAACACATGGCAATCTCCAGCTTGGTATATGTAAGGTCCCATTTTCATACATTTTATCTAACTATTCCAGAGCTTTGAAATATGCCACTTCAGTTAGTTTCCTTTACTTTTATCATAGTCAAACATCAGAGCAGTACAAAGTCAGAAGCTGGCTGTCATTGTAGGGCTGGGGAGAAAGGCCATGTATGAAAGCAAGCCACATTACATTACTTGATCAATGGAAAAAAAAATCATTGAGTGAAAAGGGTTGTAAATGATGAACAATATATGAATTTTGTTCAACAAAATGAAATACATTACAGTGATCATTGTTTCAATTTGATCTCAGTCAAAATTAGGGTGTGTGAAGGCAGATTGTATGTGAAAGTAAAGGACTTTATAGTCACTTGATAACTGTCATTTCTGTCATTCACCATGGGAAAGGTACAATTTATATGTGTGAAAACAAGTAATGATGCATTACTGTGACCTTTATTTCTTTCACCTTCATCATAATCATACAACCAAGTACTCAGCAAGGCAGTGGTGATCTTTGAGGAAAATTAAGTATTCTGTGCATGAAAGTAGTTGACAACTGTATTTACTTTATCACTATTAAACAACCACTAGTTTGAATGTAAATGAAAACATGAAAAATACAGAGATTCCTATGTATAAGTATAACCTCAGTACCACTGTTATAATAGGAGATAGTGATTTACAATATGCAAAACTCTACCACTTTTTTAAAACAAGGAAACATAAAATTGTCCCATCACATGGCTAATGGCACTTTATTTCACTCCTTGAACTGGTAAACAAGGATTATGTCATAAATCAATGATAAAAGAAAGGATCAGATAGTAAAGAATTATATTACAACAAATAAATAATGGTAGGGGAGGAGCCCCCCCTTCCAAATTAAATAAAAGACAATAGCTAGATGCTGGTGACATTCACTGAAAGTGTCTGTCTCTCAAGAAATAAGAGTGAATAGTTCTCACAAAATCCAGTTAGTATGATAAAAAATAATTGGATCACTTCACTGGGGTAGATATTTTCTACTTCACCACTTCCACACCTAACCTTAAAGGTTATGTGGTTGCCCTGACAACAATAAAGTTGATGGCCATGTGTTACAGATATGAATGGTAGCTGTATCATGTCCTTTTGCCTTATACTTTTGATAAAGTAAGGTAGTGAAACTGCTGAGCCTTTTAAACTACTTTATTAAAGAGGAAGTTAAAATTAAGAGTAATTTTTAAATGTAAAAATGTTTTAAGTAGGTTGCAGACTTATATGTGAGGACATCTGCTACTGCAATGTTCCACTTCAAATTTTATTTGGATTTCTATTAGGAGTAATCCATGAAGGTGGAGTGACAGTGGGATTTAGCTCTGAGTGGCTTGGTTTGATTTAGCAGGCATAGGTTAAGTGAACAAAGCCTCAAGTCAAAAGGGCATAATTTGCAGCATGAGCCACCACCCCACCATGGGATTACTGAGATCACATTATGGCTTGGGAAACAGTTATAAAAGAATTTGGGGGATTTTTGTAACTGTACCCTGTTTGTCTTATGTCTTTGCACTATGTATACATTGTACTGGTTTGTCTAGTTGTCTGTGGAGTACTGCTCGGTGTATTCTCCATGCAGGTGTTATTTAAGAATGCCTTTAATGCTGTCATAAATGAACCCTTTGCAAATGACTTCTTCAGTTTCTCCTCTGATACCCTGCACAGATTATCGTTGTCTTCCAGAGTATTTTAGACACCATGGAATGCAGCATGAAGACTTGTTACCTGATGTGCTGTAAAATATAGGCTTCAGCTTATTTTTAAATTGCTCCCAAAATCACTGTGAATTTTGTCTGCAGTAAGTGCTATCTCTGGTCTGCAGAAGCTCTGATGTTCCAGAACATTAGGAGATGGATGAGTTTTATCAGAAAGTGCTTGGAGATGCCTCAACCTAATATTGAAATATTTTTTTCTAATGTAAACTTCACTAAGAAATTGAAATTTATGGAGTTATTCATTCATACATTCCTCAGCTGTCACATTCATCTATGCAGCATGCCTTTTGCTCATCAGTGAATCTAAGATACAGAGACCATGAATTTTCTGTAATAAAATGCAAAACAGAAGACAACACCCATTTAGTAAGTGTTGCTACCTTTATTTTTACTATGCTGAAAGGAAGTCACAGGTATTAAAGCTGCACACCACCCCCTACCTCATGTACAAAAGCACAGTCTCCAAATCTAGTTAGTCTAGAATTTAACAGAAATGTCACACCAAAGAATATTACAGAATGTGACAAAGCAAATAACTCTCTTGAATTACTAGTGAGAGTATGAAACAGACAAATCTTATAGGTTTACAGGTAAGTACTGACTAGCTATCCTTGTGGACCATTTTAAGCCTAGCCAATTTCCCTTTTATGTGCTAGAAATAACCTATCCCATTTGATTATAGAATGGCCTTACCCATCCTATGGTCGATAATTATATAATAACCCTAATGAGAATAACTGGGATTGTGTCGTAGATAATTGGAGGGAACACATGGATGAGATGAAGCATTTAGGAGATACCTCTGTTCATTATTAGTACAGAGGGCAGTTCTTGGGTAAATTTTCTGTTTCCCATCCATAGAGCTATTTTGTGCATGAAAATGGACAGGTATGAGCTTTGTTGTATGTGGATGGGGAGTCTGTCCCACAGAAGTGGTATCCTCTACGAGAAATATCTGTCCCTCCAAACCATTCTGATGAAGTAAGAACAAAAACTTTGATAACAACCATGGTCTTCAAATAAAAATTGTTAAAACCTCTTTAATGGATGGACTCCATCCATTAAAGAGGTTTTAACAGTTTTTATTTGAAGACCATGGTGGTTATTGAAGTTTTTGTTCTTACTGCGGTTTTGTTCCTTTGATACCTTCAACAGTGCAACTCAGGTTTTTATTGGAAACCATTCTGATGATGTTGCAAAAGAGGTTTAGATCCCTAGACCAACTATTTCTGATGCCATTTGACTTTCTGATGTGCAGTAAATCCATCAGTAATGGGTTGGAGGATGCCTTGTATGCCAAACAAAGTTCATCTCTTAGGAGTCTGTAGGCTACTGAGTATAGTGACAGAGCTTTGAGTCAGTCGATGTAGGACATGTTGTTTAGCCCTTGTATCCTTTTAGTAAGGTATCTCTCTGGGCATGCCAGTTGTTACATGTGTCAAGACAGACACATGCCAAAGGGGGCATTATATTCAATGACTGGCCTAACGAGGGCTGAGTAAAGGGGGCAAGGACATCCCTAGATCTAAACCCAATCCCTTTGTTTATAAGCTGTGCAATATAGAAAGACTTTCTTACAATAGACATATGTTGGTCAAAAGTTAGATCACTGTCCACATAAGTTCCCAAATCCTAAACAACTGGGTCAGCTCTTAGGGATGTATTGTCAATGTGGTAGTTCCCTAGGGTGACTTCCCAAAGGATACAGTAATGCATTTTTTGGCATTTAATTTCAGTCCTTGATTTTTGCACCAGTTATTTATTTGGAACAAACCTTCCTGTTGGATGGCTAAGTCATTTGGGGATTTAGTGACTGCTTCTAGCTTGCAGCCATCTGCAAACTTAATCAGCCAGAGTCCTTTGGTGTTGGCTTTTACTTCAAAAAAGTAAATGCCAAACAGGAGAAGTCTCAGCACAGAATTCTGGGGGACTTTACTGATGACTATCTCTTTATGGAGGTAACTTCTCCTATTTTTATAATCTGCATCCTATCTGTGAACGAGTTGTTAATCCAGTGGGTATCATGGGGGATTATTCCCAATTTATTTAGCTTTTCTACTATACCTGAGTGTGGAATTGTATCAAAACCTTTGGCCAGGTCAAGGTATCTGGTGTACAGTTTTGCCTTCACCCATTGCTTTGGTAACCTTTTCAAAAAATCCACCAGGTTAAGTATGCATGACCTGCATTTGACAAATCCAAACTGAGACGAGTTCATTATTTGGAGGTTCCCTGTGTCCTGATTGAATAATTCCATGATAACTCTTTCTATGGCTTTGCATATGAAACTGGTCAGACTTATCCAATCCTGATGTCTTACATGGTTATCCTATACATTCTGGGTAGGAATGGATATGCAAGCATATATTGTTTTATGTTATTACATGGTGTTTGTGAACTATTTCTGCAGAATGCTTTTATAATGTGCTTTTCTAGTTATAGGTTCATAGGTAGGTACTAGGCTATTGGCCCTAGGGCCTATATAAGCCTAGCCAAAAAGGTACCCTGGCTTTCGCCACTCAGGAAAATTATTTTCCTGTGCCCCTGTCGAGCAAAGCCACAGAGGTGATCCCCGGGGTGAATTTCCTATTTCCCATCCAATCATCAAGATGTTTCTTGAAGAGTGCTAATGAGGAGCTTTGCTTGATATAGATAGGCAGGAGCAGCCTTAGGTCAACCAGTGCCCTAGACAAAATGGCTCTAGGGTGCCCCCGCCACACCACCCAGTGCCCCCATCCTGGTCTACCTACACCAAATAAATACTGCAAAAGCGCCCCTGCTAGAGCAGCACTCTAGGCAACTGCCTAGTTGGCATATGCCTAAGGCCAGCTATGTAGATAGGTAGTTTGTTCCAGAGTATGGGAAGTCTCTGGGACAGGAATCTATCCCTCTAGCATGTTCTGAATGTTGTGGTGACAAGGTTTAGGTCCCTAGAGTGTGTAGCTTGGAGGGATTGGGATTTCTTTAAGTGGAGCTTCTCGAAAAGCTCTGGGTTTGACATAGCTTTGTATGTTAGGCAGAGATCATTTCTGAGTAGGCGATATGTGGTGGAGTAAAGCTGGAGTTTTTTGAGATGGTCTGCGTAGGGCATCTGTTTGAGGCAGGTAATCCTCTTTGTGAGGTACTTCTGCGGCCTTTCCAGTTGTTGTAGATGTCTTGTGAGGTACAAACCAAAAGGGGCATTGTACTCTATAATGGGTCTAATGAGTGATGAGTAGAGGGGAACAATGACCTCTTTTTTCCTGGATGAGAAGCCTTTTGTGATGAGGTGTGCCACGTAGAAGGATTTCCTGACTACTGTGGCAATGTGATTATCAAAGAAGAGACTACTGTCCACCTGTGTCCCAAGGTCTCTTATCACACTTTCGGTGTTAAGTAGACTACCACCTATGTGGTAGTTCATGGGTACAGAGTTTTTAATAAAAGGGATGACAGTGCACATTTTGGCATTGAGCTTGAGGCCATGGCTTTGACACCAGGCATCTGTCTCAGTAAGGCCCTTTTGTAGGATGTCCACATCATTAGGAGTTTTGATTATGGCTCCTAGTTTGCAGTCATCTGCGAACTTCTTTAGCCAAAGACCTTCTGTGTTAGCCTGTACTTCAGAAAAGTAGATACCAAACAGGAGAGGACTGAGGACTGAAGCCTGTGGTACTCCACTTGTCACTGGTCTGAAGTCGGATTTCGAGTCTGCCACAGTGTGGGTTCTGTCAGTGAGCCAGTTGGCAACCCATCTTGTGATATAGGGATTTATACCTAGTTTAGTGAGTTTATCTATAATTCCAAAGTGGGGGATGGTGTCAAAAGCCTTGCCGGGATCTAGATAGGCTGTGTGAACCACCTTACCTTCGTCTACAGCTTTGATGACTGCTTTAAAGAAGTCTATCAGGTTTAGGAGACATGATCTGCCTTTTGCAAACCCAAACTGTGTGGGGTCCAGGGTTTGGAGATTACCAATGTCATTGTTTATAAGTTCCATGGTTAGAATAATGTATTGTAGACTGCTGCAGAGTTGTAAAATGCAATATTCCACTAGATGTCAGTATGGACTGGAAATAAACTCAAACTGTACAATTAGAACTTGAAGCAGCGTTTTACTTTGTAACTTGAAATCAGTAATGATATTTTATCTAAAACGTGGACTTTCCCCAAGTGCACATACTTTGGAATTAACATAGCCATAAGCTTTGAAACATGAAAACAGTAATGATTTTTTTTAGCTAAAAGCTGCACTTTGCCAAGTACAAATGTTGTTTTGTATTTGAAATGCCATTAGGTAGAAAGTCATTGCCTGAGGCTATACTGCAAATTGTGCTCAGAACTAACTTTATTTCAAGTGTATTATTGCATTCTCATACATCTGTGTTTTATAGTTAATTTTAATTCTGGATTTACTTCTGACATTAAAGCAGCAAGTGGTCTGAAAATAAAACAAAAATTATGATATGTTTTTGGTGTTTAGTTTCATTGTCAAGTCAGATTTTCCTTATTTACATATGCAGGCAAGGCATTCTTGGAAACAAAAAAGCATACTGCTTTAATGGAGCAACTGCTTACAGTATAGTTTAACTAATAGATAAATTGTATATCTTAATTTTCAATATAGGGTGTTCCACCTATGGCACATAGCTGAGAAAAAGTCTTTCTAGAATATAAGACTCCGTTTTTGCTGAAGTTAGCATGGAAAAATAGTAGTTTACACACTAATACAGATAGTGAGGCATTGTGGTTTCAGCCTTTTATGATGTCATGTCAGGAGTTTCGACTTCAATTAATTGCCAAGGGGTGGTGCTTATAATCACAATTAATTGCAAATGTATCACCCTTTTTGCCTCAAACACTGTGAAAGGTAGTGTAGTATATTGCAACGAGATTACTCTCATCACTAACAGTTTTACATTTGCTAAGGAAAGTATGACAGTACACTTTAAAAAGACAGCCTCAAGATGTATGTATGTATGTATGTATTCATCTGTTTATTTATTTATTTATGTATTGCTGCATGCATGC
The DNA here is from genome assembly GCF_019279795.1 of Protopterus annectens. Lineage (NCBI taxonomy): Eukaryota > Metazoa > Chordata > Ceratodontiformes > Protopteridae > Protopterus > Protopterus annectens. Next base: position 866,233,209 of record NC_056725.1, on the reverse strand, counting down.
TTATAAGAGGTCTCATTCTACTCACCTTAAGAGTTAATTTAAGCAAACTATCAATGACCTGAAAGGCATCAATAGGAAGCTCAAAGATGAATATGAATTTAAAGCAGCCACTACAATCAAAATGAACTGCAAATTGTTCTTTATGTCAGGAAGTTAAAAACTAACACCCAGCAAAGTTTGAAGCTAATGAATAATAATACTACCCACTGTTACCCAAAGGAAAAAGCTAATATCCTACCTGACAACGTTATTGAAAATTTTACTCCTTCAACAGTTATATGTCTTCCACAGATTCCAGAGTCCCAGTCACCCCAACTCACCTCCCTATAATTACACTGGAATAAGTCTTGTTTGAGCTCTCCAAATTCAAGCACACCTCATCCATGAATCTTGAAGCATACTGTGTTGTCTGCTTACCAGTACCTAAAATGACCTATCTGAATCTCTACTTAACCTCTTCAGTGTAAGCCTCTCCACTAGTTACATTCCTAAATACTGGAAAACAGCCACTGCAATGCTATTACACAGGGGGTTTGCAACCACAGATCCTGGTAACTGTAGACCCAATAATCACACTAACTTCATATCTAAAGCTAGTGAATGTATTATCTCAGACCTGATCAATCTGACATTGAAAATCTCTTAAACTTGGACCTTGATTAGTTTACCTGTGTCAGGTTCTACCTCATTACTTCATCAACGTATTTGAAATAGTCACTGAAGCAGTGAATATGCAGGACATACAGCATAACTGAACGTGGCCAAACATTTGTTACTTCTCCATCCAGGTATTATTAACAGACTTGCAAATGTTAATATCAAACTATATGTTGCATGGTGAATAACTCACTGGTTACCTGACAAAATGTATATGAGTAAAGTCCTAACAACCACCTCAGGTAGATTTTTGCTTTCAAAAGTGGTAACTGTGATTCAAACCACATGCATAGGGCACAGTGATGGACCCTCCCCTATGTGTCATCTGCTTTTCAGACCTTCTAACCACCACACTCAGCCTATGGTTATGTAACTTTACATGTGACAGCATACTGGGTGCTATGTGTTCCTCTGCTGACTCACAAGTGGTTCAGTGTGTGTTAGACTATGCTGAAAATTGGTGCAATGGTCTCAAAATAACATGAAAAGTATATAGCGTACTTCATTATGGTGTACAAAACCTTTCTATATCATACCATATAGGTGACACAGCCCTCCAGTCAGACAATTTAAACACTCTTTTTGACAATTCGTTATGTTTTGACCATGATGTCTTAGTAATAGTTCAGAAATCCTTCTCTGTGGCTGAACTAATTTCCAGTGCATCTACTGTAGATCCAGAAAAGGTTTAATTCTCCTTTATTCATCTTTCATCAGACCTGCTATTCAATACAATGTCCCTTTTGCATGCATTTGCCTAAATATATCACTCAGCTTGAAAGGCCTCAGAGATTCCAACCTGAAAAGATCAGTACCCCCCCCCCCTTTACCTGGACAGACCGGTAATGTTCTTCCTGTGCTCATTTTCCTCTAGACTCTTCAGAGGTCATCTAAATCTGGCCTTTTTAACCAGGGAGGACCTTCTATTCCTTCACAAAAAAATGGCTCCTCAAATACTTAGTTAAAGGACCTAAACTTTCATCAACACGTAAATAAAACACATTGGCGTGATAGATTTGAGTTTAAACCTTGATAATAGGATGAACCATCTGGAATTCTGTTTTGGCCCATGACTGTATACTGGATTGCAGACATGATTCAGGCAATGAGCTGTTAACAAGCTACTTTATGGAGTGCAGGGTTTGATTCCCTCAGTCTTTATTTGTCAACTCTGTGACCTTGAGCAAGTAATTTAACCAGACATGGCTTTGCATCATTTGGAATTTGGGCTAGGTTCATTGATGATCTCCTGGACTGCATGCCTAGTAACTACCTATGAACCTTGATCAGTCCTTCTCAAAGCTGGAAAGAGCATTTGGATATGGTCTATTGGCTAGGTTTGCAAAAATGTAAGAAATTGCTTGCCTAGTACTTACCTATGTGTATGACTCTATTTATTTCAGGTGGTCCTGGTGCCCCTCTTCATCATCTACATCTCTAAAGCTAACTTTTCCTTAGACCTAATCTATTATTCAGTGATGAAGAACAGACTGAGGCACTTCAGTCCATCATCATCTTGTTAAAATTATTTTTTTTTCTTTTATGCCACGCCCCTAATCCCCCTACCAACATATGCATGACATGCAGTGATACTAATTATGAAATACTGTGAACTTCTGCTGATAAAGTTCAAATTATTTTAGTCATGGTTGGTATAACTTTCATCACTGAAATTGTGAAGTACTCAACCAAATACCCCATGACCCCTCTAAGTACAACATTTTTCTATTAGATTTGCCAGGAAACACAATAGTGTAGCTGAAGTATGACTGTGTAGTGGCAAGAACAGTGAAGGGAAATTACTTGCTCAAAGGACTTAAGAAAAAAAGGTCAATGTTTAGGTTCACAGGTGTATAATAGGCTAATGGCCACTGGGGCCTTTATAAGCCTAGCCCTACAACCCAAATGTATCCCACAAGTTATTGTGCCTTAGGGATTATTTTAAGGGATGAATGTTAGGGCATGATTTAATGGCTACTTCTGTCCATCAGAAACATAGATGTCACATCGGAGGTGAATTTCCAATTTCCCATTCACTGGTCCAGGTTTCACATGAATATGATTAGGGAAGGGCACTATTCCAAATGGATGGGAAGCCTATTCCAGAGAATGGGGATTCCCTGAGATACATACTTGTCCCTCCAAAATGTCCTAGTTAAGTTACAAGCAAAGATTAAATCCTTAGATCTAGTAGCTCTGGCACTATTCATTTTGTAGTTATGCAAAAGGTCCATTAGAGTGAGGTCTATGGGTGCCTTGTATGCTAGGCATAGATCTCCAGCAGTCTGTAGAAAATGGAGTATAGAGATAAGGCTTTGAGGTGACCTGCATAGGATATTGTATTTATGCCCTGTATTCTTTTTGTGAGGAACCTCTGTGGGCATTTCATGAGTCCCCAAATCCCTGACTACTGTGTCAGCTTTTCGAGGTGTATTACCAATGAGATAGTTTCCCTGGATGGCCAGTTTCCAAAAGATACTATTATGCATTTCTTGGCATTGAGTTTTAAGCTGTGGCTTTGACCCCAGTCATTTGTCTTGCTAACTGTATTTCTACATAGTTGGGTGCATTAGTCTATAGTGGGGTTGCAGTAGTGGCAGTACTATAAATTCTGCTACTGAATTGGTGCTTCAGTACTGTTATATATATTTATATGCCAGTTATGCTGCTAGAGTTTTGTATTCTGCTTATCATTTATCTGCTTAAAGTTGCATTCCAGTGCTTTTCTGTTTACTTTACTGCTGGATTTCCCTTGTTTTTTGTGTCTGCCTCAGCCCCCGCTGAGACATTAAGCTAAAGTTTCCGAAACCTATCTGGGGTCACTGACATGTAGCCAGAGACATACGACTAGAGCTCCAACATTGGCTTTAATTGATTGGATACCTTTCACACTATTCTATTTCCTGCATCTTGAATTTTTTTAAACCCTCTCACACTTTTCCTGTTGTGATTTCAAAATACTGTATCACTTGCTTCTGCCCCTTAGGGTAATCTTGCTATTATCAGTTGTGTAAGCAATTTAAGTATTTATCTTACCCATTGCTATCTGTATATCTGTAGCACTGAGTGTTCACCAAGCAAGCCAGTATTGCTCAAGTAAACCTGCCTTACTACAAGTTGTCTCCTGCTCATTTTCCCACAGCTTCCATTTGCTTGGCACCCATGCCACATTCCAAGAGGGTCCTGAACTAATCCTGTTCCATCCTTGGTAGATAAGAGATTTAATGTATTGTTTTGCACTTCAGTTAACTGTTGTAGAATGCTACTGCTTTATTTTTGCTTTATCTGTTGATTTTGCACTTTATGTCATTTTAAATGTCTGTAATACTTGAAATTGCTTTGCCCAGAAAGTTTAAGTTGTTTTGTGGTAGCATTACATTCTCAAACAATCTTATTTTGTGCTTGTACATTAAGAGAACTGGGATAGTCCATCTAGTGGCAGTAGGTGGTGGCCTGGTCTGTATGAGCTGGGAAGCACATAAGAAAGCTATAAGTCTTTCTTATTTGGGATTTAAGGAAGGAGATCTGATGAAAACAAGCAAGGACAGCAGACTGGTATGCCCCATCTGAATAGCTGGTCACTGCCACTACATAGTATGAGATCTGATGGCTGTCTATCATAGGTTCATAGGTAGGTACTAGGCTATCAGCCCAAGGGCCTAAGTAAGCCTAGCCAACAAGGTTCCCTGGATTATGCCACCCAAGAAAGTTATTTTCCTGTGCCCCTGTCGAGCAGAGCCACAGAAGTGATCACTGGGGTGTATTTCCTATTTCTCATCCAGTCATCAAGATTTTTCTTGAAGAGTGCTAATGAGGAACTTTGCTTGACATAGATGGGTAGCCTGTTCCAGAGTATAGGAAGTCTCTGGGACAGGAATCTATCCCTCCAGCATGTCCTGTTTATTGTGGTGACAAGGTTTAGGTCCCTAGAGCATGTGGATCGGAGGGATTGGGATTTCTTTAGGTGTTGCATGTCCAACAGCTCTGGGTTTGACATAGCTTTATATGTTAGGCAGAGATCACTTCGGAGAAGGTGATATGTTATGAAGTAAAGCTTCTTCAGAAACACATGAGAAGGAAGCATTTTAGGATGCACAATAAGAAGCGGATGTTAATATCTTCAGGAAATCTCCACCAATGAAGTGACTTGCATTCAGTGATTTTAGTCCATCAGTCCACATTTAGTATAACGGAGTGAGTATACAAGGGGTTTCCTGAAAAGTACATTGCACAAGTTAAATGTGAAGTCGGACATGATTTCTTCAGCAGCATTTTTTTTTAGTGGTGTGATATGTGTTAAGTGTGTTTTATATAATAATCATGTTGTTACTTCTGAACAAGACTCAGCATGCCTGCTAATATTGCAAGGCTGGGACCCATGCATACCTCCTTAGCCATTTGTGTATCATCCTTTTCCCTTCTCCCACCTGTTCATTTATATAAATAAAGTTGATGTTACTGTTTTTTTAAACACCCTAAAATGTTGAATAAATCTAACCAGATTACTATTATTAAGTGTTTAGGGACTATCAGAAAATAAAACAGACATATAATATATACCTATGGAGCTTAAAAATATTAGACAAACATCAATTAAATTGTTTATTAATTTATTTGTTTATTTATTTAGTTATTTAGTTATTTATTTGCATTTGTTTACTGGGATGGTCCACTGGGCCAAAAAGTGTTCATTTTCAGTGGAGGTCTGGGGACAAAAACTCCACATACAAAAGAAATGTAAGTGCAATCAAATTTTTTACATACATAGAGAGATAACTTAAAAAACAGACATACATGTTATCATACATTTCCAGCTAGAATAACAAAGGCAGTATACATCATATATAAAATATACAAAGTACAATATATCATCTGCTTTGGATAGTGTAGAGTGAAGACAGCAAGAGATAGTTGCATAACTGTTAAGCAGAGGGGAGAAAAAAGTTAGTGAGATCAGGTGGGGGAAGATGCTCTGTAGTCATAGCCACATGTACATTGCCATAGGGTAAGATATGCTGTTTTAGAGACTTTTTGAAGGATATATGATTGGAAATAAATGAAAAACAGTCAAAAAGTAAACAAATACAATCCTTTTTAGACAATAATATACATAAGGAGGTTATCTGAGAATGCTAAACACCTATTAACAAAACAGATTAGTAAAGTATAAGTTATATAACAAAGAAAGAAGTTAAAAGATAATTAAGATCCAAGGATAGATGGATTAATCCAGACATTTATAACTTATTTCCAGCTAAATTTGTACACTTAATAGCAAATGTACACAGCAATCTTCAAGATAAAAATGATAGGCCAAGATCATGGGAGTATTCCATAATAACCCCAGTATTATAAGGGCCTTTTTGCTGCACATTTTATCATCCAATCACATAACTAAATGTGGATTATAATAATATATTTATCTCCATATACATAGAATAAGAAATATTTCACATTTCATACATAAACATAAAAAGAATAATAGCACAGACTATATTGTAAACAAGCATGAAGATAAGAGGAATTTTTAGCTTACACACTGAAAAGGCTTTCAACACTATAAAGTGTGATTATTTATGCTATCAAAAATGTATATCATTTTCCAAATATTCATAAAATTATTGCAGACTCTTTATAACAATAATAAAACCCTGTGTTAAATTGTGCCTTTATGTCCAAGAAGTAATAAACATTAAAAGAGATACTATACAAGTATGCCACTGTTGCCTATACTCTTTTCCCCCGGATTCACTATCCTTCTGTGCAGGGCTAGCTTAGTCCTGCACGGATGCAGCCATTTAGGAGCAGGACGGCGGTGAGCCATACATATTAATGAAGGCGCACTGCCTGAGCTCCTAAATGGACACGGAACGTGTATGAGTGCAGGGGGCATGTCTGAGAGCAGAGCACTCAGAATATACACGCCCCTGCAATGAAGAAAAGCAGTGTATGAATAAGAATGAGCTAGACTGCTCATAGGTGTTCACATACCCCCAGCAACACCCTCCCCAAGTTTATAAGAGCAATAGTTAAAACATTAAATATAAACAAGTGTTTTGTTTTATAAAACAGATTAAATTTAACCATAGGTGTGCGGATTTGCCCATCGCTTAGCTACGGTTAATGCAGCTTAAAGTGCACAAGAGGATAAAAAGCAAAATATATGCAAATAAAGCAGTACAACAATAGTGTAGAGGGCAGCACGTTTGCCTTACGAGCAGTCATTCCTGGTTCGAGTCCCACTCCAGTGCAATCTATTTTCCATGTCAAATCACTTTATAATCAATTGATTTTGTTGCATAACCTATGACATAACATATATTTGTGAACTGGAGTACTGCATTAAATGCAGATGTAAGGTGTCATTGTCATAATGTTGCAAAGTCCACAGATAATCACACGTGCACCATACAGTATATGTACACAGGAATCAGGGATACAAATGGAAGGTAAAATGTGTAATGAATGATACATCCATACAGTTTCCAAATCCACCACCTTCCCAAGAACCATTAGACATTACTGTCTAGATTAGTGGGGTGGTAAGCGAGAGTACGCAATAGTAAGCAGGAGTAAGCATATTTAAGCAGTAGTAAGCGGGAGTAAGCATATTTAAGCAGTAGTAAGTGAATTTAAGCTCGTTTGCATTGGGGTAAGCAATGCGCACACAGGTTAAGCAATATTGAAGCTAACTCTCCGTAAGCATATGTAACTGGAGGTTATCATTGCTTACCTTTGTGCAAACCCACGCAAACCCGCTTACAATTGCTTAAAAGTGCCTTAATCACTCTGTATGCATCAGCTGCTGTTCTGGCCAGAAAAAAAATAAACAGCCTTTGCAGGTCTTGAACCCAGGACACTGTACACTATAGTTAACCATTAAGCCATCGTGGCAGTACATACGATTGAGGTATCACCAAACAGATCCTCACTATAGGAATTACAAACTGAACATGTGAAAAGAAGTTATATACAGTTTTATATTGTATAACCTACTAAAGGACATAAATATGTGAACTGGAGTACTGCATTAAGCCCAGATGTAAGGTTTCATTGTAATAAAGTGTTGAAATCCCCTAATAAACACAAGGACCCCATACAGTGTACGTACACATGAATCATGGATACCAAACACATAGATAACATGTAACAAATAATAAATCAATGCTACTATGCAAATATAATGCAAATTAAATATTAAGTAACGCTAAGAATTGCGCAGCCCACCTTAGTAGGTGTAAGCAATGTGTAGGCCAGCTAACTCAGTCTGCCCATTGGTATACCCCTTTAAGCAATGCCAACCTTAGGTAAGCAGGATTGCCCATAGCTTAACATTTTCAAAACCATCCAATTACGGCAAAGTGCAGAAAACTGGCCCTATGTAAACCCAACAGGAGGGAATACATCTCATAACTGGTTGTAGCTTCCCCTTGTAAGCACTATGTCTGGAATGTGAGAGGGTGTGTGCTTTCAGGCGCAGCACTGGGGCATCCAGGAGTCCAGAGTCATGGTAGGACTCCTTGTGAAAGACCATGACCAAAGACTGCTGCAGGGCCAGTACCAGGGTTCCCAATACAAAGCGGAAGCCTGGGACAGTCTCGCCCATGACCTCACCAGTGCCACTGGCATACCCCGTACTGGTGAGCAGATCAGGCATCACTATGCCGACCTGAAGCGGAGAAAGGGAGATCACTTGGATCAGTGGATCCAAGAGGCTAGGAGGACAGGGGATGTCCCAGCTGTGTGTATCAGTCCACTACCTGTTTAATAATTGCCTGCTCATGTATATTATGTATAGGTATGGCTAAATATTCCTCTTATGTCTTTCACAGCAGCAGCTGAGTGGGCAGCAAACCAGGAACCCCATGGCTGTAGATTCCAGCGGTTGTGACGCAAGGCAGGTTAGTAATACTCTTGCATGTACTGACATAGTAAATAAATCTAAAAGTAGCAGTAAGTTAATTGCCTGTATAAAACCTGTATTGTTTAAGGCATGTACTGCATACACCAGAGAATAGGGCAGGAAGAGTCTCATATAGGTTGTTTGTAAATAAAAGCATAATAACCTGAAAATTAAGGTCTAACTGCTGGACTGCATGTGTTCATTCTGGTATCGTATAGTAATGTAGAGTTGCAATCACTTAATAGTACTGTTGTAGTAAGCACTGTTACCCACACCATGCTACATAAATAATGTATGATAACATGTATGTCTGTTTTTTAAGTTATCTCTCTATGTATGTAAAAAATTTGATTGCACTTACATTTCTTTTGTATGTGGAGTTTTTGTCCCCCCAGACACTGAAAAAAATGAGACTTTTTTGGCAGTGGACCATCCCAGTAAACAAATGCAATAAAATAATAAAATAATAAATAAATAAATAAAAATAAAAAAATATAATAAATTTGATGTTGTGTCTCTAATTTTTTTAGCTCTCCAGGTATATATATATATTATATGTTTTTTTTATTTTTCTGATAGTCTAAAATATAAATAATATGGTTAGATTTATTCAATTTTAGGGTGTTTTTAAAAACAAAAACACAAACATCATTATATAAATGAAATGGGAAGGGAAAAAGAAAAGGATGATACAAAAATGGGAGGAGAGGGGTGCATGTCCCCGTATTGCAAATAATGTGTAGGAATGTCTGCATATGACTGTTGTAATCCCAAGAGGTCAAATAGTACAACTGAGAGAGACTTAGACAAAAAACATGGAAAAGACAGACAACAAAATCCAAATAGCACACTCATCTGCGATGTGAACTGTTGTATTTTTTCCACACACAGCCATGGTTCGAATCCTGGGAGTGGTAGTAGGCTGTATTGAGAATCATACCCCACAAGTGAACAGAAATGCCCAGAATGTCCAGTAAATCGGCCCATAGCTGCTGCCTATCACCCTATCCCCCTGGAAGATCAGTGGGATGATCCCAGACATTTAGGCAGCAAACAAGACATACAACCGATTGTCAGACATCTATAACAACAAACCTGTCACTTTTGCAACCCCCCAATATGTTATGAGAGTAAGTAGCCAAGTATGTCCCATCCCCACCCCCATGTTATCAAGCTGTGACCAGAGTGTGTACAGTAACAGAGTAAGATGTATGTGCATAATACTAATGTGGATTCTGGTAATTTGTGTGGCAACAGGTAATGCTAACAAACATTGCTCCCACAGGTCAGTCAGATAAGAACAATGTGTCTATAAATAAAAGATTGATGTCCTGTACTGGTACTGTTTACTCTGGTATTGTATGGCATTGTTAGTTCGCAGATGCTCAGAATAATATGGTATTACTCATCACTGGCACCCACACTGTACTACATAATACAACTGTCTAGGAAATCCTGTATAAGAGTGTTGTAATTACAAGGTAAGAATGTAAAACCGCAGGAGAATTATAGACAGAAATCAGACAAGAGATACACAGCAATACCTATATAGCACACTCAACTGTGATGGACAGTGTTTTATTTTTAGCAGACACAACCATGGTTCCAATCCTGGGAGTGGTAGTAAGCTGTATGCAGAATCATACCCCACAAGTGTACAGAAATGTTCAGAATGTCCAGTTATTCAGCCCATATCTCCTGGCTGTTACCGTGCCCCCTGCAATATCAGTGTGCTAATTTCTGACATGTAGGCAGCATTTCATGTCATATAACTGACTGTCAGACCTGTACATATTTGGAAAATGTCAAATAAAACAAACCTGTCATTGTACAAGTCACAAAAGGTTTAAGAGGGCAATAGTCAAAATATATCCCAGTTCACCTGCATGTGGTAAAGACATGCCCAGAGTGTGTGCAAAAAGAGATGCATAACATCAACCTGGAATCTGGGAGTATGTGTAGAAACAGTTAGGTGGTGTTAACAAACAATACCTCCACAGGTATACCAGGTAAGAGGTGTATACTGCAGGTAAAACCAGTTAATGTATATAGTTGTTGGCAGCCATACCACTGTCCAAACTTAGGCAATAGCGTAGTGTACTAATACCTGTAAGATACAGATCACAGCACTGACTAGGAAAGTAATGCAAACTACAGGAATATACTAGTTGTTAATTGACATCTTTCTCCACCCCATCATATCTGCAACAATAAACTAAATACACAACTCAATTGGTATGTGCTGACTTAACTCTACTGTTGGGACATATGTCCTGTTGTTTGATAATTATTTAAATTTGTTTCTATGCATGTGCTATGTTGAAATACTCCCACATTGGTGGCATGCTGCCATCAATGTACCTGTATGCTGTTGTAATGACCACTGTGGTCCCATATATGCATGTGTTCTGTTTGCTATGCAACTGTTCCATATCTGGTGTTTGGGTTAATGGGAATATCTATGCATGCTGTTATACCTAAGCCTAGAATGTGCTGATTATTACTAACCCACATATGTTGATAAAATTTAAACACCATAGCATGTTTGGGAAGGCTGGTCCCGGCGGTCCCACCTGTCCCACCTCAGCTGGCCGTGGCACTGGGCACCAGCATGTCTGAGGCCCAACCTGGGACACTCCTTGTCCGTTGATCCTGCACCACCTTTGGGTG